>NC_140484.1:25125760-25195760 GCF_964271855.1 Acomys minous
AGATCCACCCATCATAATGTTCTTCTTGTAGGTTTCTAGGACCCTCTGGATCCTTCTATTTCCCCATTCTCCCTTGCTTCTCTCACTTCGAGTCCCAGTAGGTAGTTTTCCCTTCTGTCCCACTTTCCTGGTAAGTGAAGACTTTCATGGGACATGCCCCTTGGCCTAGTGCCCAGATATAAGTGAGTATAGACCATTTGAGTCTTTCTGCTTCTGGGTTAGCTCACTCATTATGATCATTTCTAGTTTGTCCGGAGCCAGCCCAGGGTCATTCAAGGCTAAAAGAATCTACTGGCTAAGGCAAAATTCTGATGCCCCATTCCAAAGCTAAACTTCCTTATTTCAGCCTCTGCATAACTTCCTTATTTCAGCCTCTGCATAACTTCCTCATTTCAGCCTCTGCATAACCTCCTCCTTTCGACCTCTGCATAACCTCCTCCTTTCGACCTCTGCAGATGTTGTTTAGCCGGGTTGGCTCGGGACTTTCCAAGAGATAGTTAGCTAAAGTAAGATAGGAATTGTTTCAAGATGAACCACAGGATGTTCCCCTGCTGAGATCACCTGGAGACATTCTCAGACCCCCTACTGCTTGGCTCCTGCTTCCACCCCATATAAGCTTTTGCTTTTGATTCAATAAACAGACCTTGATAGGAGTTCTACTTGGTCTCGTCTCCTTCTTTCTCGTCCCATCTTTTCAGGTATGGCTCCCCTCGCGACCCCGTAATTACTGGTCCTGCTGGACGGGACAAGTGGCGCCCAACGTGGCCATGAGGTACGAGCCCTCTACCACGACAGAGACCCTTCATGGGAAATAATTCAGAAACGCCGCGGTCAAGTCTCTCGCCGAGGTCAAAAGTACCTCCGATCGTCTCGGGTGCGGGCCTGCCGCTCACAGGACCTCTCCGCACTTAGGTAAGTGTTCATCTCTGTCAATAAGATGGGTTAAAGTCTCTCAAAGGAGGCGTAATTTATTCGCCACCTTAAAATTTTTCTCAGGGAAAGAGGAGTTAGAGTTAAAAAAGCCCTTGTAAGCATTAGCTTTTCTTACAGAGATTCAAACAGTCCTTCAGGACACAGGGAACTCGGGTATTGCTTTATAATCGTCATGTCAAATTTTATGTCTATGTTTGTAAATTTGTTTACTTTTTAAAATACTGTTTCATTTTTCTATGTCTTGATAGAGGGCTAAGCTTTACTCGCTGGCCAATTTTCTAAAACAGTGCAGCACAACATGGCACACACAGCCTATGAGACAGTAAGAGTATTGCCTCTGAGGCAGGAGCAGGCCTGCCCTATCCAGGGCCTGAACCCAGGCACAGTGGCTGCCTGTGGGGCTTGCCTCTTACAGAACAGGCATGGCTGCAAACATGTGACAAGTTGAAAAAGCACGGTCTAAGAAATAGAGTTTATTGCCTAAAACTTAGAATTTTCTTGCTTAATTTTTTTGCTTGTAAGTGACTAACAGTTTTTCAAATTGGTCTAGCAAATAGAGTTAATTCCAAATTCCTTAGCTACAAGATGTTTATAATTTTCTTGTTTATTTGCTTAATGTTTACTTGAAATATTTCTAAAAAATTTTAGGTGCTCAAATAAGAGATATAAACTAGTTTTGTCCTTGGAAACAAACATTTACAGCTGAGAGTTTCCAGCTTAGATCCAACTAACTAAACAAGTCCAGGGCTAATATTTCCTTGGGCCAGATAATTTTACAGACACTGCTCCTAGTTATCTGTGGGCTTGACTCCTACAGAGCAGAGATGGCTACAGACACGTGGCTAGTTGGAGAGGCGGAACTAGGAGGCTGATAGAGTTCTAAACTAGGCTAGGGAATGTAGTTAACTACCTAGGACTTAGAATTTTCTTGTTTTCCTGATTAATTTTTGTTTGAGATGTTTAAAAATTTTTTACTAAAATTAGAATAAAACAATTAAACAAGTCACGGTGGCACATGCCTTTAATCCCAGCACTCGGGAGACAGAGACAAGCAGATCTCTGTGACAGGGCATGGTGGTGCACACCTTTAATCCTAATACTTGGAGATTAACAGAGACAGAACTCTTAAATTTCAACCTGATCTCCACAGAGCGTGATCTGCTGATAAGCTAATTTTCTTACAAAGATGTAAGTTTTTAAACTTATATTAGACTTAAAGATTGTTTTTTCACTGTATCCCCTGCACCCCAGGCAGATAAGATCTCTTGGAGAAGTGATGCCCCTGTCTGGGTAGACTAGTGGCCTCTGACACCCCTAAATTACAGGCTGCCCTAGCTCGTGTTGAGTCTGCCATTAACAACCAAACTATCTCCTTTTTTGACCCTACTAAACCCTTACAATTCATTGTCCTTCCCACCCCTTTTACGCCCACGGGGGTGTTTTGGCAGGGCGCCCCCCTTTACTGGGTACACCTCCCTTCGGAATCGTCTAAGGTTCTTGCCACCTACCCATCTCTGGTGGCCCAACTCATAAAGGATGGCCGCTTACAATCGAGAAAAATCTTTGGAAAAGACCCTGACATTTTGATCCTCCCCTATACCCCAGCTCAGATTAATTGGCTATTTATCAATTCTGATATCTGGGCCATTAATTGCATAGATTTTCAAGGCAAAATCGATAACCATTATCCCCCCGATAGGTTGCTTCAATTCCTTTACAAAATGCCTATTATTTTCCCTAAAAGGACGAAATTGTCCCCTATCTCCCAGATTCATTTAGTTTTTACGGATGGATCTTCTAATGGTATAGCAGCTTATTCCATTGATGGAGTAACCACTCGTGTGTCTTCCCCTTTTCTTTCGGCACAGCTAGTTGAGTTATATGCTATAATGCAGGTATTTACAGCCCTCCCAGACCATTCCTTTAACCTATATACCGACAGCGCCTACATTGCCTGTTCGGTCCCCTTGCTAGAAACAGTGCCTCACATAAAACCTACCACTAATGCTGCCCCATTATTTGCGGCATTACAAAGCCTTATCCATCGGCGCACCAAACCCTTTTTTGTTGGACATATTAGGGCTCATTCTGGACTCCCTGGACCTCTTGCCGAGGGAAACCGGTTAGTCGATGCCGCCACCCAGATGGTCGGGTCTATTCAGGTTCAAGATTATCCCTCTGATCTAATTTCCCAAGCCCAACAGGCCCACAAGCTCCACCATCTTAATGCCCACACCCTTAGTTTGTGGTTCAAAATTACCAGAGAAAGGCTAGACAGATAGTTCGTAATTGTAAGAGTTGTTTGACTTTTCTCCCCGAAGCCCACTTCGGGGTCAACCCTCGAGGACTGGTCCCAGGCGAATTGTGGCAAATGGACGTTACCCATGTTGCCTCTTTTGGAAAACAAAAATATGTCCATGTTACCATTGATACGTATAGTGGCTTTCTTTACGCCTCCCTTCAAACAGGAGAGGCCACTAAAAATGTCATCAACCATGTACTGACCTGCCTCTCTGTCATGGGACAGCCTAGAACTATCAAAACAGACAATGGACCTGGATATACCAGTGCCAGTTTTAAACAATTTTGTGCCCAATTAAACATCAAACATATTACTGGCATTCCCTACAACCCGCAGGGACAGGGAATTGTCGAGCGAGCTCACCAAACGCTTAAAAATATGCTGCTGAAATTACAAGGTACAGGGGGAACACTCTTCCCCACATTGGGCAATAACAAAACCCTTCTGTGCCATGCACTTTTTGTCTTAAATTTCCTTACCCTATACAAAAATCACAGATCAGCAGCGGATCGCTTATGGCATACTACAACCTCTCAGACTTATGCTCAAGCCTTATGGAAAGATCCATTCACCTCCCGGTGGCAGGGTCCCGACCCTATCCTTATTTGGGGAAAGGGACATCGTTAACTCCTCTTCCTCTATCACTCATCAAACACCGTGGCCTACTTTGGAAGTGGACTTATGTATGCTGGCCTTGGGGGCCAGCAAGGCCTGGGGAACCCCCTCCCATTATATGCCCCAAGATAAGCCACTGGATCTTCGGCCTGAGGGTGTCCAAGCAGGATGTGATGGACAAGTGCCCAGGTACTTTTTGGGGAGAAAAACCCATTTATGTGTGTCCCGGGGGACACAGAGATCGCTCCCTTGGTCACAAATGCGGCTTCTCTAGTGACTTTTACTGTGCCGCTTGGGGATGTGAGACTACGGGAGATACCTATTGGAAACCTTCATCTTCTTGGGATTATATAACTGTTAAAAGAAAGGATCTCCCAGAGACAGTTGACCCCTCTGGCACACGTGACTGTAGTAATTGGTGCAACCCCCTTGTGATTACCTTCACTGACAAAGGAAAGAAAGCCACATGGGAGAATCGAGGCCTAGAGTGGGGACTTAGGTTATATACAATTGGATATGATCCTGGCCTTACTTTTAAAATTAAACTACTCAAAACCATTCCCAATTCAAAACCGGTGGCCATTGGCCCAAATCAGGTCTTACAGAACCTGTGGTCTGATTTACGCCACTGGCACACCCCATACCACCCTGTTTCAACCTACCGTACCTCCCGGTCCCTCACCTTCTGTTAATATTATCCTGACCATGGTTAATGAATCCTGGTCTGCCCTGCACGCTGTTCGTCCCGACCTTGCAGATGATTGTTGGTTATGTTATTATGCTTCCCCACCCTTTTATGAGGGTGTTGCTATCCTTAACAATCTTACTGCTACTAACGACTCCTCCCTGGTTCGCTGGAACCCAGAGGCCAGGGAAGGCATGACCCTGGCCCAAGTCTCAGGCCTGGGGCTCTACATCAGGGGACCCAGGATGCGTTTACCCTCCGTTATTTCTCCTCTGTGTAATCAGACCCTTGAGGTCAGTGGTGGCTCCACCTACCTGGTAGCCCCAAATGATACATATTTGGCATGTTCCACTGGCCTAACCCCGTTTATCGTGGTACAGCCTTTCCTACAACAATATGATTACTGTGTGCTTGTTCAGCTACTTCCTCGATTAACAGTTTATTCTACAGATGAATTTCTCAACTTCTGGACTCCTCCGGGTACACCATCCAGAGTCAAACGCGAGCCCATTACAGCCACAACCATCGCGGTTCTACTGGGGCTCGGGGCTGTCGGAGCCGGGATGGGCATTTCATCTTTAGTGATCTCCAATCAAAACTATCACCAGCTTAGTGCAGCCATAGATAAGGATATTGCTGAAATACAGGTTGCTATGGCAGCTTTAAAAGATTCGCTTTCCTCCCTTGCAGAAGTGGTACTGCAGAATAGGAAAGGGCTAGATTTGCTGTTTTTACAACAAGGGGGATTATGCGCAGCACTCAAAGAAGAATGCTGTTTCTATACCGATAAAACTGGGATCGTAGAAGATAGCATGAGGAAGGTCAGAGAAAGTCTAGAAAATCGCAAGCGGGAGCGAGATAGAGCTGAATCCTGGTATAAAAACTGGTTTTCTGCTTCCCCTCTTCTGACTACCCTCCTCCCTTCGTTGCTGGGACCTCTTATAGGGTTCTTGTTACTAATATCTTTTGGACCGTGGGCTTTCAGAAAGATTACTGACTTTGTCAAACGCCAAATAGACTCTGCCATACAGGGACCCACCCATGTGGAAGTTCATTACCACAGGCTCGAACCACCTGACCCCGAGGCAGAAGACTGTGCCGTCCTTGATAATGCGGCTAAAAGTGGCCTCGACTTCAACAAGCTGAGACCTAAGGGCTTGAGTCGATTGTTCACTTGAGAGGGTGCGAGGCTAAGCACTGCAGGGAACCATGCCAGACACCTCGGTAGGTTCCTGAGGAGCACGCCTGACTGCATACAGGCTGACGCGCATAAAGGATGTTACTATCCTTTTCCTGTCCTCCGCAAACGCGTCTGGGAGGTTGGGGACATGTGTGACCTGAAAAAATGGCCATGCAGTGACCTCTTAACGCAACGCCCATCTTCAGGAGGGTCAGGCCTCTACTCCCCCCTCGCTCTCTCTCTCTCTCTCTGCTTCTATTTAATAAAGAAGGGGCAGATGTCCGGAGCCAGCCCAGGGTCATTCAAGGCTAAAAGAATCTACTGGCTAAGGCAAAATTCTGATGCCCCATTCCAAAGCTAAACTTCCTTATTTCAGCCTCTGCATAACTTCCTTATTTCAGCCTCTGCATAACTTCCTTATTTCAGCCTCTGCATAACTTCCTTATTTCAGCCTCTGCATAACTTCCTCATTTCAGCCTCTGCATAACCTCCTCCTTTCGACCTCTGCATAACCTCCTCCTTTCGACCTCTGCAGATGTTGTTTAGCCGGGTTGGCTCGGGACTTTCCAAGAGATAGTTAGCTAAAGTAAGATAGGAATTGTTTCAAGATGAACCACAGGATGTTCCCCTGCTGAGATCACCTGGAGACATTCTCAGACCCCCTACTGCTTGGCTCCTGCTTCCACCCCATATAAGCTTTTGCTTTTGATTCAATAAACAGACCTTGATAGGAGTTCTACTTGGTCTCGTCTCCTTCTTTCTCGTCCCATCTTTTCAGGTATGGCTCCCCTCGCGACCCCGTAATTACTGGTCCTGCTGGACGGGACACTAGTTCAATCCATTTGTCCACAAATTTCGGGAAAGCCTGGAGGCACTCAGAGGAAAAATAGCAGGCTACCAAGAAGAGACTTGATACCCTATGAACATATAGAGGGGGAGGAGGTCCCCCTCAGTCACAGTCATAGGGGAGGGGAGTAAGGGGAAAATGGGAGGGAGGGAGGAATGGGGGGGGATACAAGGGATGGGATAACAATTGAGATGTAATATGAATAAATTAATAAAATATATATTAAAAAATAAATAAAATTAAAAAAGACAAGTAGATTTGGGAGTAGCTGTGAGAGAAAGCTTAGAGAGTGGATTTATTTATTCTCAAACCTTCTATCAGAAAGCAAAACCTCTAAATTCAGTCAGAACTGACTCCGTTGATTGAAAAGTTTAAAGGCGCTGATCCTGAATTATTTTTAAGACTCTCAGCTCCATTCACACAAAAGAAGAGAAAATCCAGGCAAAGACTAAATATGTTAAATCAATATCAAGAATCAATTTTAACACCTTTCTTTGCCTTTAGTAAAAGATTGTTTTCATTTCCTCCCGAATTGCTCAAGTGCAAAGAGAGCATTTATAGCTCACTTTCTGTAGATGTGCAGCCTAGATTCAGAGAGAAATCCTATTGCATGCACACGTCTCCCCAGAATTCCAAGTTCCAAAGCATTGGTTAACTGTAAGTCACACAGACCAGAGAATTATTGTTTCCGTAATAAGTTTTCAGAGAAAAGAGGAACTGGATGCCAGTAAGAAGGGCTTTCCACTCTCTTATTGCTACTTTGCACAAACTGTGAGACCCAGCACAGGCCATTTGTTTATTTCCTCACTCAGTTGCCCCATTTGTAAAAATCTATTTCCTTCCCAATACTGTTACTTTATGACCCTAAAGGCGAAGTTTCTCCTTAACATCTATTGAAATAAGAGCCATGGAGCTGGGTTTACACTATTATGTTCTGGCTCAGTTTTGTCATTCCTATTTTTTCCCATATTTTTTTATTTTTCCCGCATGGGGCTGTATGTTGGATCTACAGCACACGTCACTGCCTAGCTTTTTCTTCTGGTAGGTTTTATAAACCATACAGTTTGGGTTTCTCCCACTCTTTGTAACTCTTTGGGAGCTGAGTGGCCAGAACAAGAAATTTTATGCATTCAATGGGAGAGAGAGCTCTGTATACACCTCAGTCAAACTATTAAGTCAGACAAATTAGTCTCACCTGGTTTTGCCTTTTTCCATCCACTGGGCACTTTTGCAGGTTCAGCTCTCAAGATATTATGTTGCCTAGTCTACTTTATTCTTCATGTAAATCCATTAGTAGAACGGCAGTCTCCAACTCTACAGTCTGCCTGAGCTGAGCATAATTGGGATGAGTAATATTCAAGAAAAGTGAAGTGCTGATAAAATACAATGCCTAGACTCAAATTAATTTAAAAAAAAATAACTTTTAAAAGGCCAGCCAAGAACTAAACAGATCTGTTCCTACAGCCTTGCTTCTTTATGTTATCCTTCAGTCTCGGCTGCCAACAGCACAGGACTCTCTCCCTGTGAATGCTCTGCCCATGGCCAGGGAATTAGGTAAAAGACATTCACTCTCCTTTCAGTCCCCACATTCCAATACCCCAGTGTTATTTCCAGCCCTGAAGCAGACCCCCTGAGGATTTTGTCTTGCCTCTCTTTCTCCATTCCCTGTGCACTCTCTCAGATCACTACCCTGCCCTTCTACACAATCCTCAGTACTGCAAGTCAGCTCCCACAACCAAGAAACAAGTTCTGCTTGGGACATACAATGCCCACACCTGGCAGAGACTCAGAACCCTCTCTACCAGGCAACCCACAGCTACCATACTCTTCCAAGAAATAGAAAGGGACGCTAAAACCACAGAATAGAAAGTTCATCTAAGAAATATATGACCAGATGTCAGCATCTAAGATTACAGTCATCCAAACCCAGATGCCTGGACACCAGCATAAAAACACAATAAATAACAGCTAGGACATTTTGCCTCTATTGGAGTCTACCAACCCTACTATAGTAGGCCTTAAGAAATCCAATATAGCTGAACCTAGACAACACAGGGACTTCAAAAGAACCTTTATGAGTATGTTAGAAATCCTTAAAGACAAAAAACTTAGTAACTAAAGAGGAATCTCAGAGGCAAGCCTTGTGAACAGAATAAAAAACATGGAAGAGAGAATTGCAGGCTTTAAAAATGAGATAGAAGAAATGTATACCTCAATCAAAGGTAAATATTAAACAATATCCAGGAACAAAACAACTAGGAAATCTGGGACCCTATGAAAAAGACAAAATCTAAGAAAAACAAGAAACAGGAAGGAGAAGAAACCCAGATCAAAGGGTTTCAAACAGAAAATATTTTCAACAAAATAATAAAAGAAAAATGTCCTAGCCTAAAAAAATGAGGTGTTTATTGAGGTATAAGAAACATACATGACATCACATAAGAAATTCCCCAAGTAACATAGTAGTCAATACATTAAATGTACAGAATAAAAAGTGAGTGGTAAATGCTTTAAGAAAAAAAGAAAATTAACATATAAGGGCAGACCTATGAGAATAACATCTGACTTTTCAATGGAATCTCCAAAAGCCAGAGGGATTAGATAAATGTTCTACAAACCTAGGACCACAGATGTCACCCCTGCCTACTATACCCCACAAAACTTTCAGTCACAATATATAGAGTTAGAAAGACATTCCACGACAAAACCAAACTTCCACACCATCAAGCTACCAATCCAGCTCTTCAGAAGGTGCTAGAAAGAAAACTATAATAAGATGAGGCTAACTATAACCAATAAGACACAGTAATGAATAATACCAGATCAGCAAATGAAAGAAGGGGAAAGAAACACACACCACAATAGCAAAATAATGGCAATTAACAAACACTGCTCATTGATAACATTCAACATTGATGGATTCTATTCTCCAAAAGAAAGGATTGAAAAAAAAAAAAACAACAACAGGATCAGTTCTAGTCTTGCCTTCAAGAAATACACCTTAACATCAAGAATAGACATCACTCTTTCTGCTTCTGGGTTAACTCACTCATTATGATCGTTTCCAGCTCAATCCATTTGTCCACAAATGTCAGGAATTCCTTGTTTTTAATAGCTGAGTAGTATTCCATGCCCCATGAAAGTCTTCACTTACCAGGAAACTGGGACAGAGGGGAGGACATCCTACTGGGACTCTAGATGAGAGACGCATGGGAGGATAGCAAAGTAGAAGGATCAAGAGGGTCCTAGAAACCTACAAAGAAGAACATTATGATAGGCAGATTTGGGCCCAGGGGTCCTGTTCAAACTATGGCACCAGCCAAGGACAATACAGGCTGTAAACTTCAAACCCCTACCCAGATCTAGCCAATGCACAGGACATTCTCCACACTTGAGTGGAGAGTGGGGTATGACTTTCACATGTACTCTGGTGCCTCATATTTGACCATGTTCCCTGGAGGGGGAGACCTGGTGGCACTCAGAGGAAGGATAGCAGGCTACCAAGAAGAGACTTGATACCCTATGAGCATATAAAGGGGGAGGAAGTCCCACTCAGGCACAGACATAGGGGAGGGGAGTAAGGGGAAAATGGGAGGGAGGGAGGGAGGTATGGGAGGATACAAGGGATGGGATAACCGTTGAGATGTAACAAGAATAAATTAATAAAAGAAAAAAAAAAGAAAAAGAAGAATAGACATCACCTCATCATAACAGGATGAAAAAGATATTTCAAGCAAATGGACCCTAAAAACAAGCCAGTGTAGCCACTTTAATATCTGACAAAATAGACTTCAAACAAAAACTAATCAGAAGATACATAGAGGGACAGACACTATATACTCATCAAAGAAAAAGATCCATCAAGATTTCCATTGCAATTCTAAACCTCTATGCACCAAACGCAAAAGCAACCAACCAGGCTCATGAAAGAAGCACTACCACAATGTGAATCACATACTGACCCACACTCAATGAAAATGGTTGACTTGAATACGCTACTACCATTAAGAGGCAGGTAATCCTGACAAAATGTTAAACAGAAAATGCTAGAGCGAAAGAACATCACAAACTAAATGGTTGTAATACAACATTTCACTTAAAAGCAAAGAAATATACCTTCTTCTCAGTGACTCATGGAATGTTTTTCTCCAAAATGACAACATATTTGAGCACAAAGAGAGTCAGCTGATACCCCACTCCACCCCACCCCACTCCACCCCAAAAAAAAGAAAGAAAAGAAGAGAAGAGAAATGAAAAGAAAAGAAATTGATGTAACATCTTTTATCCTGACTAACCACCAGGGATTAAAGCTTTTCATCAACAAAAACAGAAAAATATATCAACTCATGGAAACTAAACAACTCACTACTAATTGGAAACAAGTCAGGATATAAATTAGAAATACATTAAAAATTCTTAAAATTGAATGAAAATGAATACACAATATTCTCAAACATATGCAGAACAATGTAGGTACTCCTACGAGGCAAGTTCATAGCACTGTCTAAAAAAAATTTTTTAAGTTGTAGTGATTTCATACTAGCAACTTAACAAAACACCTGAAATGTCTAGAACAAAAAGAAGCCATAACACCCAAAAGGAGGCAACAAAAAAAAAAAAAAATCAAATTCAAGGCTGAGATAAATAAAATAGAAACAGCAGAGTGAATAAGGAATGTGATTTCCATTAATTTCTGGACAGCACCAAATAGCTGACATATAAAAATACAACATATCTAAACACTACTCATTGACTTCTTGGAAAAAAAACTTTCTGAGTAGAAGGTTTTTTATCAGCTAAATATCAGATGAGGCTGAAAATTATTATTGTCTGACAAGTGTAATTATGGCTGTGTACAAGACATAATTTAATGATATCCATATAGAAAAATCGAGGGATGAAGTATCATGACGCTTACCTATGTATAAACCTTGGTGATAGCATATATATCAAAAGAATTAAATAAAGAAAACAACTCAGCTAAAAGATGGAAAAAATATGAATAAAATATTAATATCCATTATAATGGGTAATTTTATGTGCCATCATGACTGGGCCAGAGGATGCCCAGATACTTTATAATATATAACTTCTTAAAATGCCTATAAAGACATTTCTAGACTCAGGTGATTGAGTGAAGAATATTGCCACTCATCAGTGTGAGTATGTATCATCCACTTGACTAGTGTCAGGTCCAAACCCAAGACTCAGAACACTTGAATTTTAAAACCAAAGAACACAAAAGTACATTCTGTCTTACATACAAAGCAAACATTTATCTTTGAGTCATTTCTGTTCCTGTAAGTAACACTTATCATTTATTCCTGTGTGTGACTTCAAAAAAACTCAAGTTGGACTTTGGTGCTATGCATACTTTCGTCTGCCGTGAGCTCCCTCTCCAGAGTGAGTAGACTTAAGTCGCATCTCCCCAGAAAGTCTGCCACACAACAAGGAGAGAGATAGAGATCTTAGTATACAGCCCTTTCTTGGAAAGTGCTTAAGTAATGTTTGGTTGGTTTGCCTATTCAAATGAGTCAAATTCTCTACAACTACGAAAATGAATGATTTGCTGGTGAATTTTTAGTTATAATTTAAAGCAAACAATGATGACCAAGTGGCTTCTATTTCTCTTAAAGAAAACTTACTCTCAGATATGTGTTTTCAGATGTTAGTGTAGTTTATTATCAGCTGTACTCCATTATTTGTTTCCTGTTTACTTTTAAATTTAATTTTTCAATTAAAATTGTTTCATACTACATATTTTCATAGTCACTTTACATTTGTGGCAAATTATGATCATATTTGACACACACACAGTGTTTTTATTCTCACATTCATTTAAGTCAAAAAATTGAGTGTACTAAAAAATATAAGCAAGAATTATAAAGGTGACAACTGAATAGATGAAGACTGGAAGATATTGGGCTTTTTTTAAAAAGGAAAAGTTAAAGAGTCAGTTCTGAAAAGTCGTTTTCTGGAAACATTAGGTCTAAAACATGCTCCCAGAAAAAAAATATATAAAAAGAAAATGAGTTAGGAAATATCTCTCTGCATAGTCCTCTAAGTGATTCACAATGCACATTAGCAAATTAAAAGCTTGGGATCGTTTGCAATAAAGAATCTTATTTAATTTTAAGTCAGCAATTCCCAAATTTAATTGAGTCTCTCTGGAATAAACAATGATGTTCAACTGCGAAGGCTTTGCTACTGGATAACTAAAAGGGTAACTTTTTACTAAGACTATTGAGACTTATTTTAGAAAACACTCATTGTGAAAAGCTATATGGAGAGAGAGCTTGCTGGGACTGATGCAGAGCTGGGCAACACCTGGGCCCTTCCTCTTTCCTTCTCTGAGTTCTTCAGAGGGTCAGAGAGCAGCCAAACTAGCAAAAACCAAAACAGGCTGAATGGGAGAGGAGACTATGAGGTTCTGACTAGGTGTGGTGCAGGTCAGGTCCCGGAAGAGTATAACTGGGCAGGGAGTTGGGGAAGCTGTGGATTTTGCACAGGCAACTGGGAAAGGGCTCTTAGTCCTTCCTTGGCTAAGGAAAATAAAGGGACTTTGGGTACTTAAAACAGCTTACCAGGATTCACTTTGAGTTTTAGGAATCTTGTTTGCTTGCAGAATGCAGTCTCAAGAGTAACCCTCATTTAGATCATCATAAAGTTTTATCACATCTGCCAGCATGGTGCTTGGTGTTCAAAAAAAGCCCACGTGATAACGACTGCTGGCCAGAGTTGAATTCAAGTGGAAATTTAAAGGATTGTTTTCTTTCTCATATATTTTATTTATTCCCTTTACATCCAGTCATGGTCCCCTCCCACCTCTCCTCCCAATCCCACCCTGTATCCCTCATTTCCCCTCCCCTATTCCTCAGAAAAGAGAAACCCCCAACCTACCCACCCCAGCTCATCAAGTTACATCAGGACTACCCTCCCGACTCCTCTTCCCCTGCGTCCTGACAAGGAAGTCGTGCCGGGGAGAGTTATCAAAAAGCAGGCAACAAAGTCCATGTGAGAGGCAGCCCCCACTCCACTTACTAGAGGACCCACATGAAGCCTGAGCTGCTTGTCGGCTACATCTATGTAGAGGACTTAGGTCCAGTCCATGCATGGTCCTTTGTTGGTGCTTTAGATTCCACAAGCATCACTGGTCCCTGGTTAGTTGATTCTGTTAGTCTTCTTGTGGATCTCTTGTCACTTCTAGGTCATTTTTATCCTTCCCCCCACTTTTCCACTTGACTCCCTATGTTTGGTTGTGAGTATCAGCATCTGTTTCCAACTGCTTCTGGGCGGATCCTCTCAGGGGACAACTCTGCTCTGTTCCTGTCTAAAAGCATAGCAGAGTGTCATTAATAATGTCAAGGGTTGGCTTTCTCCCATGGGGTAGGTCTTGGGTTGGGCCAGGCATTGGTTGGATATTCCCTCAATCTCTGCTCTATCGGCTCTATCTTTATCCCTGTATTTCTTGTAAACAGGGTAAATCTGGGGTCAAAGTTTTTGTGGGTGGGTTGGTGTTGCCCTCCCTCTCCTTGGAGTTTTGTTTAGTTAGAGGGTGTTCTCTTCAGAATCCATGACCCCTACTACTAGGAGTCTCAGCTAGAGTCCCCCTCATACCCTCCCAGAGGCCTATCCTCACTTAGGTCTCCAGCTTTGTCACAGAGATGCCCCTGACCACATTTCCTTTTTTTCTACAGGCCTTCTGCTCTCC
The DNA here is from genome assembly GCF_964271855.1 of Acomys minous. Lineage (NCBI taxonomy): Eukaryota > Metazoa > Chordata > Mammalia > Rodentia > Muridae > Acomys > Acomys minous. The sequence continues at coordinate 25,140,034 of NC_140484.1, forward strand.
TGACCAGCTCTCCCCAGGTCTGATCTCCAACCTTATTTCTCTCTGCTCTCTCTCTCTCTCTCTCCTACCTTGTTCCCTCAGTCAACAATTGCCTCTGTCTATTCTATTGACCCTTCAGAGTGAGATTTAAGCATCCTCTCTTGAGTCCTCTGTTACTTATCTTCTTTGGGTCTGTACATTATAGTACACTTATCCTGTACTAGATGGCTAAAATCTGCTTTTAAATGAGTGCATATCATGTATATCTTCTTGGTTTGAGTTACCTCACACAGAGTAATCTTTTCTACTTACATCCATTTGCCTGAAATTTCATTATTTCCTTGTTTTTAAATATCTGAGTAGTATTCCATTATGTAAAGGTACCACAGTTTCTTTATCCATTTTTCAGTTGAGGGACATTTAGGTTCTTTCCAGATTCTGGCTATTACAAATAAAGCTGCTATGAGCATAGTTAAGCAAATGTTCTTGTGTGGTAGAGCTTCTTTTGGGTATATGCCCAGGAATGGTATAGCTGGGTCTTGAGAATAGAGCTAGTCTCATTGTTCTGAGAAAGCAGCAGACTGATTTCCAAAGTGGATATACAAGTTTGCACTCCCACTAGCAATGAAGGAGTATTTCCCTTTCTCCACATCCTTGCCAGCATGTGCTGTCATTTGAGTTTTTGAACTTAGCCATTATGACGGGTGTAAGAGGGAGTAATTTTGACTTGCATTTCCCTGATCACTAAGGACATTGAACATTTCTCTTTTTATTTAAATTAAGTCTTTAATTTGTTCATTTTACATGCCAATTGTAGCCTCTTCCTCACCTCCTCCTAGTCCCACCCTCCCTCTCTCATCTCTCATTTCCTCAGAGGGAGAACCCCTACCAACTGACCCCATCATATCAAGTCTCATCAGGACTGTCTTCAGCCTCTTTTTCTGGGGCCTGGAAGGCTGTCCCACGAATAGGACTTGTCTATCCTATTGATTTTCTAAGACAACCGGCTCTTGGGTTTGTATGGTTCTCTTTGTTTCTAATTTATTAATTTCAGCCCTGGGTTTCGTTATTTCCTTCCATCTACTTCTGCTTTGGCTTCTTTTTTCTAAAGCTTTAAGGTAAGCTGTTAATTTTCTAGTACAGAACCTTCCAATTTTATTTATGAAGCCACTTAGTGCTATGAAATTTCCTCTTAGCACTGCTTTCGTGATGTCCCGTAAGTTTGGGTATATTGTGCATTCATTTTCATTGAATTTTAGGGAGTCTTTAATTTCTTTCTTCATTTCTTTCCTGACCCAGTGGCCATTGAACAGGGAGTTGTTCAGTTTCTATGAGTGTTTAGGCTTTTTGTTACTTCTGTTGTTGTTGAAGTCCAGCTTTACTCCATGGTGATCTGATAAAGAACAAAGGGTTGATTCAATTCATGTTGGTTGAAGTTTGCTTCATGACCAACTATATGGTCAGTTTTGGAGAAGGTTCCATGTAGTGCTGAGAAGGAAATTTATTCTTTTGTGTTTGGGTGAGAAGTTCTGTAGACATCTAGTAGGCCCATTTAAATCATGACAGCTGTTAGTTTCATTATTTCTCTATTTAATTTCTGTCTCGATGATCTGCCCATTGGTGAGAGTGGAGTGTTGAAGTCTTCCACTATTAATGTGTGATTTAAGCGGGTGACCTTGTATTTGGGCCATAGATGTTCAGAATTGAGATGTCTTGGTGGGTTTTCCTCGGATGAGAATGAAGTGTCTTTCCCCATTTCTTTTGATTAATTTTGGGTTGAAAGTCTATTTTATTAAATATTAGGAAGGCTACTCCACCCTGCTTCTTGGGTACATTTGCTTGGAAAACCTTTTTCCAGCCCTTTACTCTGAGGAAATGTTGCTGAGGTGTGTTTCTTGTATGCAGTAGAAGGTTGGATCCTGTTTATGAAACCTCTCTGCTGGACTGTGTCTTTATATTGAGTAGTTGAGTCCATTGATGTTAACAGATATTAGTGGCCAATGATTGTTAGTTCCTTTTATTGTGGTGTTCGTGGTGATAGTGTGTTTGTGTGCTTGTCTTCTTTTGGTTTTGCTGTTGTGAGGTTATCCATGTCCTGTGTTTTCTTGGGTGTAGTTTATGTCATTAGTTTGGAGTTTTTCTTCTGTAGGGCTAGGTTGGTGCATAGATAATGTTTAAATTTGGTTTTGTATGGAATGTCTTGTTTTCTCTCCCTATGGTGATTGAAAGCTTTGCTGGATATAATAGTCTGGGCTGACATCTATGGTCTCTTAATGTCTTCATGACATTTGCCCAGACTCTTCTGGCTTTCATAGTCTCTGTTGATCAGTCAGGTGTAATTCTGATGGGTCTGCATTTATTTGTTCCTTGGCCATTTCCTCTTGTTGCATTTAATACTTTTTCTTTATTCTATAGATTTAGTGTTTTGATCATTATGTGGTAGGAGGAATTTGTTTTTTGGTCTAGTCTATTCGGCATTCTGTAAGCCTCCTGTATGTTTAAAGGCATCTTTTTTTTTAGGTTGGGGAAATTTTCTTCTATGATTACTTGAAAATATTTTCTGGTCTTTGGAGCCTGGAATCTTTCTTCTATTTTTATTATTCTTAGATTTCATCTTTTCATAGTGTCCTTGATTTCTGGGATGTTTTGTGTCAAGAATTTTTTTCAATTTAACATTTTATTTGATAGAATTTCTCAAATTGTATCTTCTACTCATCAGATCCTATCCCCCATCTCTTGTATTCTGTAGATGATGCTTACCTCTGTGGTTCTTGTTCTCTTACCTAAGTTTTCAGTCTCCAGGATTTCCTTGGTTTGTTTCTTTATTGATTCTATTTCCATCTTCAGGTCTTCATCTCTTTGATTGTATTTTCCTATACGTCTTTGAAGGTCTCTATTTGTTTGGCTGTATTTTCCTAAGTGATTATTTTTACTGTGTGTAAAACATTGTTTCAAATATGCTTATTTATTAAAGATGTTTTTAATATTAAAAGAGTCAAAATTCAGACAGGACCACATAGTCAAGACCAAAAAGAATACCATATTGACAGTCTTGTAAAGGGTTTATTTTGTACACAGAAAATAAAAACGGCAAAACAAAAAAAAAATAAAACAAAGCAAAACAACAGTCTGTAGCAGATTTTTACTCTATGACCTAAGAAATAGAAAAGCCAATAGCTTCGGGCCAGGTAAACCAAACCGCTCTAGAATGAGAAATGATGTTCAAATGCAAAGGGTTTGTTACTGGACAACAATGAGGGCAACTTATGCGTGAGGTCTCAGGGAAATACCACCTTGCCTAGTGCACAGCATGCTATAAATATCAACCGTTTGTTCCTTCACAGAAATAATTTTATTTATTTTGTTTATTTTCCACCCTATACTGCTCAACATGGTATGTCTGAGAGAGTTACATACTTCTAATTTGTGGGCAAGAAAACTGAAATAACATTACTTGAGAAGCTCAGACTGATTCAGTGCAATAGACAACAGCTAAAGGAATGGGAAAGGGTACCACTATTTTTCCAACACGTAAATTAAACCAAAGGCCAGAATAGAAAAAAGTTACTGATCACTCTCGGTTTTCTAATGTACTATATAGCCATAGCATGAGTCATTGACAATGTGAGAACCAACAATGTCAATTAGTTTCAGAAATGAGGACTCCTTCAAAAGTTATATATCTTCTTACTTTATAAAGTATTACTGATTCTTCCAATAGCCAACTAGATCTGTGTTCTCTCAGAGAGAGCACAAAGGTAGAGATGCCTTGGTTCTAGTAATAGAATGCTAGAGGAGATAATTGCCACCCAATCAGGTGTTACAGCCTGTAAGCATTATATCTTTCATGCTCAGCTTCATTTAGGAATGCAATGAAGTAAGGCAAATGCAAACATAATTTGAGGGGAGTTGAAGAACTTTAAACCCCATTTTAAATGAAATGAGTCTACAAACCAACGTTTCTTTTACATCCTTTAATAAAGTTCACCCTCCTCCATCACTATGGAGATTATCTCTTTATTTTTTCTATCTATAAAATGAAATTCATAGATGGATGGCCCTCCTCCAGCATTTCTAGATTTTTAAAACTTTTTTTTATTGTATATATGTTTCTTTCTCAAGGTTTGTTTCACTTTTATTATGGTTCCTAATTATCAATAAATTTCAAAATCCTGTCTTCAGTACCATCATCTATACATGTGAAGATTAATTCTTATTGTCAACTTGATTGGCTCAGCAAAATCTGAGGCATTAAGGAAACACTTATTGAGGTATTGTGTGAGGGGGTGTCCAGAGAGGTTTCTTCTCAACTTTCTGGTGGGCACCAGGAAAAAGGAGCTTCTGCTGCTGCAATATGTGAATTTTAAGGCCAAGTAAATCCTCCTTAACGTGGAGGCCAAAGGCAGGCTGGTCCTTTCTGCTCCCAGTAGTAAGGACACCAGAAAAGGGTGAGTCAGCTGCAGCTGCCATTGTTTTGGTTTTTTGGGTTTTTTTTGTTTTGTTTTGTTTTGGTTGGTTGGTTGGTTGGTTGGTTGGTTGGTTGGTTTTTTTGTTTTTTGTTTTTTTGTTTTGTTTTTTTGAGTAACCAAGATTCAAAGGCATCTATTGAATGCCAAAGAAATAGATCTCCTGGGACATCTTCATCACATGAATAGGGAAGACAAAGTAATGTCAAATCACCTGCTTCTAGTGTGAGAGAGACTTGTTGAACATGATCTTCATATTTGTACATTCCTATTAAAAATGGTACCATCTGACATAGTATTATTTTATTGATCTAAATTAAAGTTGTAGAATATATCCTAAGTCTACAGAAAGATTGTTTTTGCTGATGGCTTATAGGAGTAAATTGGCACAAAATTTCCTGGTAAGACATCATATTAATGTGGTAAAGTATCAAATTTGTATTGCCCTATATGAACTTGGATGGTGGATTTAATTGTAGATCGGGTTCTGAGTCTCATGCTGAGAAGATCCACTGCTGCACAGGGTATGCCTACTATTAGTTGTGTCGAGAGGAAAACAGCAAATGCTGTTTGTGATGCATTCTAGGTATCAGGACTCAAACTGTATGATTTCATCCTAGCATGTCCAATGAAGAAATGTTGCAGGTCAGCCAAAACTATGGTGGATCCTTTTTATAAATAATTTTATATTGCTGGACTGTCGTTTCGTAGCAGATGAAAACTGTACGTTCTGTCTTTTGCTGCCCGCAGCAGTGCCACAGAGGGTGAGTATTCATGGCCTGAACTAGCAAGCTTGATTAGATAATGGGAACGAAGCCTACTATTTCCCTGCATATTCAATACTTCTGTGTTTGATGTATGTATTGTGCATTAAAATGTTAAGATCTGCATACTAGGCTAACTTTAATAAGGTGTATAATTACAGATATTGTAAGATTAAGGCCTCTATTATATTTTCAGCATCGCTGTTTTTCCAAGGACAGTTTTTGTTTGTGTTTGAAATGTTCCTGTTTTGATTTGTCTCCATAGCAAGAAATGCAAAAGAGCATGGGGTTCTACCTGACTTCTTTGCTATGTGCTGCTTCTGTAACTTATAGTAACAGCGCTGACAGAAATTATTTTGTCAACGAGAATGTTAACTGATACAAAGGAATAGACGCCATATATTAACTAAATAAGAGTCACATTTTTTTTATTTGAAAAGTCCCCAAAACGCAATAGGCTGCATAACGAATATTTGTTCATTACAGGTAGTATAGCATATGTGCCAGAGGAGGAGTAGAGATGAGACATGTCTGCAGTAGGACTGCCACTGCTACACACATTTCAGTTGTGTCTATGGCTTCCTGTGGATACCTATGGTCTGAGGAATATGTGCACACAAGGACGCAAAGTATAATGGTGACCACCTAGATCTGTCTAAAGGAGTCCTGTGTGCCATCGGGCTTATCCTCCCAGAGAAGACAATTTGGATTCAGGGTTTGAACAACTTCATCTGCAAATTAAGAATTAGTGGTTAGTTTTAGCTAAACTAACACCAGCAAAAAAATAGATCCTGCCTTGTGTCTTCTGCTTGAAAGAACTCTGGAGTGCCCTTCCAAACTGTGTATATGTTAAATATTATGGATCGCATGGACACTGCTCTTGCTAGGAAATCCTGACTAACCCATAATCCTAATTGGCATTTGCTACATGTCTGAAGTTCATATGCTTCACATTCTGTGCTTATAAGGAAGAGAGAAAGGACTTACAACCTAGGATGGTGCTACTGCAGCCTTGTTACTGTAACTTTCATTCTTTTTTGAGGCCAAAAGATTTCTAACAGGAGATGCCTACTGGAGATTTAAGGCTCCACATCTGCTGGGGTGGGGCAGACTCTGATTCCAGTGACCATTTTCAAGGTACACACCCTTGTGGACCCAAAGAACAAATTTGAGCATCTCCCCAACTTAACATATTAAAATTAAGAAAAACACAGACGTGAGACACAATTGACCAAACATTCCATGCTGTGTTTTAAGAAGCTGCATTTTAAGCATATTTAGAGAAATCAAAAAATTCTAAACAAAAACCAGCAACAAATACTTAGATCATGGTTACTTTGAGATTGGTATATCACCAAACACCTTATTGTGCATGTACATTGTGCCAACTAAATCTCTACCACTGTTTTCCAGATGAGCAAAGCTCAATGCAAGGATACTGAGTCCAAGACCATAAAACTTGGAAAAACAGGACTCGGATACATTTTACTGCAGGAAAATGGCCTGTCTCATAACAAAATTTCTAATTTTGTTATATCTGTTCTATTACTTTTAAATAAATAAGTAATTGACCTTTGAGTTAAGCAGATCTTTTGTGACTGAATTAAGTAATAAATCAGTATTTTATTTCTTGCAACTCACTTAGGACCCTTGGGGCTTCTGCCTTTTAAATTTTGCTAATGATTTTTGATAACTCCTACATGCTTAATAAAGAAATGTCTCAAATGCTTTGGGAGTAGAAACAAATTGCAGTTCAAATCCAAATTTAAATTGTATAAACTTTTGAGGGTCTGGGAGAAAGAAAAAAATTGCTTTCCTAAAGTTAAGGGCAAGTTGGAATTAAATTACTATATTTTTGAAAGAAATCTACTAGTTGCCATGTTTTTTCCTTTTTGTTTTCCTCAAAGTCAATGATTTCACAGATGATGAATTTGGAGACTGTTTCTCGAGGACATGACCCAATGCATCCACAATGCTAAATAAGGAAAGCTATTAGCCTAAAGTTAAAAGGTTAGAGTTGAAATTGACCAAGTATTCTCCCCTTACCAAAGTGCTTGGTCGTCACATTAGGGATGTGCAGCTTCCCCACCATCTGACATAGCTGTCAGGGGGGACAGTGACATCATGTTTCCACATCATGCTCTCTGCAGTTAGAATGTCACCTGATGGTCTCCAATGGCTTTCAGGCTCACTTATTTTTAAATGTATCCATCCCATCATTTTCTTCTCACTTCCTTTGAAACCTGTCAACATACTCCCCTTCCAAATAGATATCCTCTTCTTTTCAATTCTTAGTATTATTAGTAACTCCCTGAATCCAGCATTTCACAGCTCTCCCCGCCATCCTCCAACCTTCACATTCTTTGTGCCCATTCTTTTACAGTATTCCCTGAGCCTTGGATGGGGCCAGGTTGATAGAGATGACTCCTCTACAGCTGAATACGTACAGCTGAATAAAGTGTCTGCTTTATTCACTACCCACTGCAATAAGAAGCTTGTCTAAGCATTGTTCTAAGAAGCTGAAATCTATGGATATAAAATAAGCAAACATTAGGAAGTTAGTTTGGCAAAATGGCCGTTCAGCTGATGACATCAATAGGTTTCACCCTAGTACCTATGATCTCACATCCATGGGCTTTTGGCCAGAGCTACCATACCAGGCTTGAAATCCCTCCTATGGAGTAAGCTTCAAATCGAATTCCATATCTATCATGATACTATTGCACAAGTGCTCACAGCTGGCCTCATGGATTGATATTGTAGAACGCAAGGTCCAGTGCTGAGCAAAACCATGTCTGTTCACCTCTGGCAGCTTGCATCTCACCTTCTAGTGCTACAAACGCTAGCCAGTAGAAAGAGAGTCTACTGATCAGGTTGGTGATTGGTTTCTTGATGTTCTGCAACAAAAGAGGGTGGTGGCTTCAGCCACAGGGTCTTGTGATTTAGTATTATAAGGAACTAAGAGCCTCTGTTGCTTTGAATGGCTTTGAGGACTTCTTGGCCAATAATTCATAGGGAAGTGTCTCATGACCGGTGCTTAGGTTTTCATTAAATAATCCATATATTCTGCTACTAAGGAAGACATATCAGATCACACTATCTTTTTGATACATTTTCAATTACCTTATAAACTAACGATTTTCCATAAGGCGTCTTCATATATTTAGTTTTGATTAATCCACTCCTTTCTTTCTTGTTCACTCCCATCTTCCCGTTCTAGTGCACACTTAAAGCTCTGTCACTGTTTTTCATGCCACTTGTATTTTACTATGCCCTGTAATTGTATTTTTTTTACTGAGGTTGCTAGATTGTAAATCTTCATAAAGCTTTTTTATACACTCTTCATTGTGTTTAAACCCATTTCTGTGCCTTTATTTTCCCATCCCTACTGCTCTCCGTGGTCAAACATTTTACCTGAAGAACTACTTCTATCTACATTCATTTCACCTATTTTTTTCACTATCTACCTTCCCTTAATGGATCTGTCTCCAATGGTACTGACCTCGCTTCTGATTTCTGGTAACATAAAAGCAATTGCTTATTCTTCTATTTCCAGAAGAGTTTATCTACACGTGGTATGTGCAAAGCTTTGTTGCAAATGTCATTGAGTTGGTAGAGAATTGATCTTGGTTGGGTTTAATGCTCTTTATCTCTACATGATCTGAACAAATTGAATATTTTAAAAGAAGGAAATGGACAGAGGACAAAAAGCAATAGCGGTCCATCCATTCCATCACTCTCCCACTCTAGTCAAGGTACAAAATATACCAGCGAGTCAAGCTTTTTACTCCTTAAGGCAAAGGTGCTAATGCTGGTGCAATAAGAGTTCTCTCAGTTATAGGTGGGCTTCCTGAGTGCTGCCTGAAGTGTGCTTGGTTAGGGAAAACTGTAAGAATGACACTGATGCTCAGAGACCAACAATACAGTCCTTTCGTGGCTGATTCGCACTCTCTCCTGCCTAGTGTGAATCCTTTATTCTCACCACTAGTGCATGGGAAGTTAGTTTATATCTCATTATCCTAATTATACAACAGCTGTTCAAAGGAGACCCACTGATGATTTGCTCAAATGTTTTATTCTGCTTTGAAAGACCAAGTTTGTTAAGGGGTGAAAGTCAAAAACACCTGTGGGTAACATGCGCACTGGTTAAATGCTTTATTTTTCTGGCATACAAACTCAAAGATGTTATCAATCTAAACATATCACCATGTTAACCCAAATATATAATTAGGATCCATGTTTACCTTTCCGTGAGGTACAATAGGAATTTAATAGTTATCTCTGCATAGGGAATATTTAGCATCCTTTGCTTTGTCCCAAATACCTAAACTAAGCCTGTGTATGAAACAGTGGGTCAAAGTGCAGGATGCATCCATGTGCATCCTCCATTGACATCAACAGCCCACCTTTCCGGATGTCTGTATTTTACCAAGGATCAGGCTGTTCATCATTTGTAGCTTCAAGGTCTGGAAAGATGACTGCACAGTTAAGAGCACTGGCTGCTTTTCCAGAGGTCCTGTGTTCAATTCCCAGAACCCACAGTTAGGCTTACAACTATCTCTAATGGGATTTGATGCCTTCTTCTGGCTTACACAGTTTCATGCAAATAGAACACCCATACAGAAGATAAATATGTAAATAAATCTTTTCCAGGTGGTGGTGGTGGTGCGTTCCCTTAATCTCAGCACTCAGGGGGCAGAGGCAGGCAGATTTAAGTTTGAGGCCAGCCTGGTCTACAGAGTGAGTTCTAGGATATTCAGGGTTACACAGAGAAACCTTGTTTCACTTTTTTACTACTGGAATCATTTCTCTGCCTTGCCAAGGTATTATAAGAAGGTACTGTAGTGATTCACATGAACATATGTTAATTGGATGGATGAAGAAGATTAGAAGCCCTGTTCAACCATGATTTGTCCTGAGCCCTCCTCATCTTGTGAGGAAGATAGATTTTATAATAACTCCACTGTTCACTAAGTACCCATCAGGCGTCATTTCCAGTCTCAGTGTTGTTGGCATTGTTTTGGTTATGCCTTAGAAACAACTCTATGAAGTTTTTGTTATTATTTTAAATTGATTTATTTATATTATATCTCAATTGTTATCACCTCACCTGTCTCCTCCCATGACTCCCTCCTTCCCTCTTTCACCCTATTCCCCTCCCCTCGGTCGGTGACAGAAGGGGACCTCCTCCCCAACAATATGGTCACAGCCTATCAAATCTCATCCTGATAGCCTGCTTATTCTTTCTCTGAGTGCCACCAGGCATCCCCACCTCCATCCTACAGTGATGACAACAAAGCACAGAGAATTAAATAACTCATCCCAGTTCATACCACCATTCACCAGGCCTGAGAATTAGATAGACCTTGAGCAACCCGACAACTCTCTTGATGGGCTTTGAGCTTTATACTCTGTGCCTAGTGGATCCTTCTAACAAAATCGACTTGAGTCTGAAACATTGTACTCTGTACTGGTCTCAGATCCTCTATCTTCCAGCATCTCAAGGCAGGCATTATTTGTTTGCTGATGCTACTTTTCACTCTGCCCCCTGACTAAGCCCCTTGCTCTCTCCCTATTTGCCAACTGCATCTGTGCTTGGCATCGACAGCCTTGGATAATCTGTAAATACATATTCATTGAAACTCACCAATGATTTAGTTATCTAATGAAATGCCTTTTTTTTTCTTCCAGGAAATTGCTATGTTCAAAAAGGCTGACAATGCTCCAAAGATGTCTTATTGAATACACATCTTGCCCTAGACCTGAAATGCCCAGAAATAGCTGAATGAACCGGTTTCCCCTCCAGTTCAAATGTTTAAATTGCTGTGCAGTGTGAATTGCCTCTTTCTCCATGACAAATGCAAGATCAGTCAAGAAGATAATTATGCTGGTTTCTCTATTAGATTTCTTCAGCCTAACAGCTTCTAGAAAGTACTTATCTATCTACTGTAGAGAAAACGTTTATTTCCATGGCCAGACACCCAATGAGCAGAAATTTCAGATTGAATTGTCCTGTGTTACCACACATGAAAACTGAATAATCACGTTGGATGATGTGACTGTCACAACCCTGATCCCAAGTTGGTTGTCACTCTTCCACTTAACCCATAGGCTCACCAGCAGCACCAGATCATTCCAGTAACTGAACCGAATGTTCATGGGATCCATTGCTCCGTCTCTGCTTGCTGGTGGCATGATGAGATGGTAAGCATTTGTGTGGGTTGGAATGCTTTCATACATAATTGTGAAGCAGCTGTAACCCTAGGATCAAATTCTTTCTAACCTTAAGAAACAGACTTTTAAATCTGAGCAAGGTGGTGCACACCTATAATCCCAGCACCTCAGAAGCAGAGGCAGGTGCATCTCTTTGAGTTCGAAGCCAGCCTGGTCTACAAAGTGAGTCTAGGACAGCCAAGGCTTCACAGAGAAACCTTGTTGCCAGGGACCAAACGGCCCGTGGCCGACCCCTACCCATTCAGCACCTGCAGCAAATATCCTGCTTGGCCGCTCACTAGGCAGGCAAGGCATCCGGCTTAGCCCTGAGAAGAGAGCAATCCGATCCTGAGATAACCACAGAGACATCTTGCTTTGCCCCAACTAGGAAAACTCCTCCCCCTGCAGATGTTCCCGGGGCCCAACCCCAGAAGATTCTGTACTTTTCCATTACCCTTCTCACCTACCCCCGCCCTCCCTAAAGCAGGTTTTAAAAAGCCTGCCCTCACCTTCAATAAACGGCTCTTGACAAGCTACGGTTTCCCTGAGCCCTGCCTTTCTCTTGCCCATTCTTTATTCACAGGTTGCGACCCTCCTCGGCCCCCCAATAACTGACCAGCCAGACTGGTCACCTTGTCTTGAAAAACCAAAAACCAAACAAATTTTTAAAAACCCACATCTTTAAATCTCAATATGTGTTTAGAGTTAATGAATGTGGATTTGGAAGACTGTTTTGTATTTAAAATTTATGAGAGTAAAAGGGAAACATTTGAAAAGAAAAGAATAAAACAAAAGCAAAAGCCAACAACAAAAATGAACCACCAACCTAGCCAAGGTCTGTGAGAATACACTTTCACTTTTCACCCTCTTCTCTTTCCCTGGGATGTCTGGGCTGTAGTCCAACATCTGCTACAAATAAATTTATACTTTTGACCAAATCACCTCATTGGCTAGCTTTTGTTTTATTTATAAGAGATGACAGAAGAGTCATAAATAATCCCCAAGACATCACTCTATTAAAAATGTGTTTTAAAAGTCTTTCTGTTAATTAATTTAATTAAGGTATGCATATGCATGTGTCTGCATATGAATGAAGATGTCCAGAGGTCAGAAATTTCAGATTTCTGTGGCAATTAAGTTACTAGCAGTTGTGAGCCATCCTACGTGGCTGGTAAGAACCAAACTCTGGTCCTCTGCAAGATCAGTTCATGTTTCTCTCCAGCCATGCAAATGAGTTTTATATCCTTGAAGATTTATAAGGTCTATATTTGAATCCTTGCTTTAGCATGTATCAACTATGTGACTCTCACTTAGTGTAAGCTCTCTAACTTTGCTTACTAATATGCCTACAAAACATGCAAGGAAAGAGTTGCATAAATAATGAAAATGAGATTTAGGACAATAAGTTCTCACTAGGAGAAATGCTGACCGCCTTCCTTAGGGAGTCCTTGGCAATGTCTAGCAAGCCAGCTAATAGAGGCGAGACCTGCTACTAACCAATGCTCTTGTAACACATGGGAAGAACAGTCCCTACAACAAAATGCCAATGTTACAAAAATCCCTGCAGATATTTTTTTGGCTCACTATGTATATTCATGGCAATACTAGCTATTATTGACCCTGGAGATCATCAAATTTAAGCAAGCGTTTCTTTTTTAAGTCTGAAAGCATATAAACACCCTGTGTGTACACATTCATCAACTGGAAAAACAGAGTTCTTGGACTCCTCCCGGATATAATCAGAAAGATTATGGGCCTGGCAGAAGGGTCTGAGACTTCATACCCGAGTCCTGCAGACACATCTACCATTACAGTCTGTGTCCAAATTCAGTCAAATGACATACGACTGCAATTTCCCAACAGTTTATCAACCTAATCAGAAAAGGTTCCAAATGCAATGTGCATTCAAATTCCTCATTTTCCAAATTTATAATCTACTGTAGGTCAACCATAAATCATCTACTCCACAAAATCCTGTGCAGTAATTACTCCTTTCCAACCCAGTGCACTAAATTAGATTATAATTATTAGTCACACTTGCCGCTTCTATTTGGACTCCAACTCTAGCCAACACAAAATAAATGTTTGGAATACTTATAAGCACCATCTTTCTCTTTAACTTGATCAAAGTTTTTTTTTTAAACTTTCAATAGATATCATTGCATAAAAATTTGGATTGTTTGATGTTCAAATTGTAAAAATCGATATCCTGGCAAATGCTGATCTACACAAGTATGTAATTTCCTCTGACCCTCCCACCCAAGAGAAGGCAATATTATTTGAAGGTCAGTAAGAGGTCAAATGGTCCTAGAGCATTTTCCTGATGGGTCTGGTAAGTCCTCTGAAACATGTGTTTTGGGTGTTTATTTTGGATGTGATGTCCTTCTAAGCCTAGGAAGGAGCACCACAAAGTGATCAAAACACTCAACCTTGGGCTTAGGTTTGTGGGCTCATCCACCATCCCTAACTAGCTCAGTTACCCACCACAGGGTCTTGCTGAGGTTAAGTCTCAACATATTATCTGAAAATTGCATTTTAGGCTAGTACTATCTGTTTCACAGAGTTGTAGTTAAAAACAATAGAAAACAATTCCTAGGGCCAAGGGAGAACTTAATAAGTGTTGTCTGTGACCACTGTATGTGTCTGTTTGCTTTACCACTATAGACTTAGCCACAGGACATTTCTACTTATAGATATTATAGGCTCCATGAATAGTTGTTGCATGATTAAATAGAGGTAACTGGCCAGTGGGGTGACCTTGGTTGATTTATCAAACTCTCTGAACCTCATCATATTAGCCTACATAGAGAGAGAGTTGTGAAAATTAAATTACATCATAGTTAGGCCAATGTCTTACATAAAATATTTGTTTAATAATTAATATTGATTGTTATAATTAAAATTGCTATCATTGTTAGCTGTACCTGCCTTGGACAAGTCTTATTATTCTAACCTTTAGTTTCCTTATCTAAAAATACAGCCACTGATTGAATATTTGGAGTGGAAGCAAAAAAAAAAAAGATGCATAAACAATATGAGGTCATTCCAGGACACTGTGATAAAGGAAAGAATGGGCAAAGGAGCTGAAGGAGTTTATAGAAGATTGATCCTAACTATGAGCCGTGAAGCCAAAATAGACAGATACATAGGGGGGAAATGCTGCCAAGTATAAAGTAGGACCACTTGCTTTCAGCTGGATAAATTGCTAAAAGAAAAAGAAAAAAGGAGGACTGCTGATAAGGACAGAATGCTTGAAGTAAGCTTTCCAAAGACATTCAGAGAGCTACATTAGCCAACAAAAAGTATGATGCTTTGGCCTTCAGAGATGGCACACGAAGGAAAGGCACCTGCTTCCAAGCTTGACAGCCTGAATGTGAACTATGTCTCACATACTGGGAAAAAAAAGAAGACCCTTAAAGTTGTCCTCTGACCTCCACAGGTACATGAGGATGTGTGCACGCACATGTGTGTGTGTGTGTGTGTGTGTGTGTGTGTGTGTGTGTGTGTTTGTGAATGCACGTGCACATGCTCACACATAGAGACAGAGACAGAAACAGACAAACATATAGCTACACTAGGTAGATGATAGATAGATAGATAGATAGATAGATAGATAGATAGATAGACAGATAGATAACAAATGAATAAATAAAATAGGCTGTTGAGTGAAAATGTTTTGAGCCCTTTTTTTTCTAGGAGAGTCATTGAAATTTTGTAAAAAAAAAAAAATCAACTATTCTCACAGTTTCTTTTTATCCTACTGACAGGCATAATTGCTACTCCTCCACAATATTGATTCAGTAAATATGTATTGAGGGTCCCTCATATATCAGACATTGATTTATATTCTTGGGAGATTGAACCCTACGTGGAGTTTTCATTTTAAGAGGCTTACCAATTTTTATGAACGAAGTGATCAAAAATCTCTTCCAGTGTGTAGTTTACATTCCAAAGATGACTCCGTGGAAATCCAAAGCAAGTCATATATATTACATAGAAAAAGGATAAGAGCTAAAAGGCTACTGGGAGAAGGTCTGATTTGAAGTAAGATGATCAGTGTGAATTTTACTGAAGTGACCTTCAAGGGGATGTTAAAAGACTAACTCTACTCAGTGCCCTCTTGCGAAACAAACTACATTTACCATTAATTTGCCTAAGTGGCTGATCATTTAAGGCTTCCTTCTACATCTCTACACTTCACTGGTCAGGATTCTCTCAACCATCAAGAAGAAATTGTCCCAACTATGTGAAGACAAAACCACTGTGTGAAACCCAACACACTGTACTCACGTCCTCTATTTTTTCAGGATGAAGTGAGCCTTTCCCATGGCCACCTCTCCCTTTAAACTCTTGGAGTGGGACCATGTACTGGTATTACAACACCAGCACCGTAGCCACCAATCAGGTCCTAATGTTTCTTTCCCTTGTGAATTCCACTAGAATGTCTAGGCTCCTTGTCTTAGTTAGGGTTACCATTGCTGTAATAATACACCATGACTGAAGGCAAGTTAAGCTGGAAAGAGTTTATTGACTTATGCTTCCACATTGCTGTTCACCACTGGAGGAAGTCAGGACAGGAACACAAAACAGGGCAAAAACCTAAAGACAGGAACTGATGCAGAAGCTATGGAAGGGTGCCGCTTACTGGCTTGCTCCACATGGCCTGCTCATTCATTCTGCTTTCTGATAAAAACCAGGACCACCAGCCAAGGGGCAGCACCACCAACAATGGGCTGGGCCCTCCCACATCAATCACTGATTAACATTATTCTATAGAGGCTTGCCTGCAGTCTTATTTTATGGAAGCATTTTCTTAACTGAAATTCCCTCCTCTCAGATGACTTTAGTTTGTGTCAAGTTGACATAAAACTACCCAGCCCACTCCTGTAATAAGATATCTAAATGGCAGGATGTCTTTCAGAACAAGACTTTGCCTGTTCTGCCCTGTGTCAGCCCTCTAGAAGCCCTGAGCCAGGAGACCATTACCCCAGAAGCTTCCATGGAACCGTTCCAGGGGTGAATTCAGGTAGGTCTCTGAGAGATCAGTAAGGGTCCAACTCCTTAACCTCATCTCAAGAGGGTTCCAGCACCTATAATGACAATTGGTATTCAAGAAAGAAGTAGAAGATCTGACAAGCCCTAGTGTCAGACATGTCCCCAAATCTGTTGCCCTGTCTGGTAGGAAGATATCTTGTTCAATGGCACCTCAAGTTGATACCAGATGTTTAAGAGGCAGAAGTCTACCAAAGAAACAACTCCAGCCATGAATAAATTAGTCTTACAAAGAAATTTCTCCTTCTTAATAAATTAGCTTGCTTTCAAATGTGATAAACACTCATAAAATACATATTTCTAGGTCATTGTGGAGGGGAGCGGAAGGAGCAACTATCTATACATATAATTAATTTAATCAGGACAAACAACCCAACCAGATAAGACAAGTCCCTAAAGACTTAATTGTGCTTACCTCATGGGTAATTATGCCCAGTGTTTAAATAGTTTAAACTAGACCTTACATTATAATTGCTTTGTTGTTTGACTGTCTGGTCACAATGGGGCTACAGGAATTTTCTTCTTGGACTGGGACGACTCTTGATTCACTCAACTAGATGCTTTTTAAAATCAAGGCTCAAGTAAAATTGATTTAAAACTCATAAACCAAAATCTTTGCAAATATCCAAAAAGCAAACTCAACTGGAACTTGAGGATTATACACCATTTCTAGTCATATTTAACTAATTGTTTATGACCTGAGGTTTCCATCACTTTACAAAACCCTATGGAATCTGTTAGCAGTTTTCCAGTTTGGAGGAGAGGATGAATTTTAGATGTTTTATTTTTTAAAAGAAAATATTAAAATATTTCTTTCAGTTGAACCACTCACTTACACTAAAACAAGCATATAGCTTAAAAAGAAACTACCAGGACTGATTTAAGTTTACACTTAAACCAGTGTAAACAATAAAATCCCTGAGACAACTAGCTAATGGCATAGCTTGGTCTAAAAAAAAATAGCACTTGGCTGTACCACCTCACATCGTAGAGGTGAATGGTCCCAGCACACAGAATAAGTAAACAATTACGTCCTGAATCAGGACGGTAGAGAGGGTGAGGTCTTGGAGTCCTTCTTATCCATAATTCCCAAAGGATCTCCTACTAGGACTCACCACTTAAAGGCCCACAACACCTCCCCAAAACACCACCCTAAAGACTAAAACATTATACGCAGGTCTTTGCAAGCTACTAACCAAAGTGTCACTTCACTCATGTAACGCATGCTAAATTAACATAAACCTAGACAAGGTTCAAAACTGATTTATACTCATGGTTTTCATAGACTTTGATGACACTCATTCTTTTTAGAATCTACTAAATATGAAACATCTCAGAGAATGTACGTGTGCATGATTTCAAATGATTCATAAAATAAAACGTTCCACAGAATATTTATATGTATGCAATTCAAGCCAATCTCACCCCTATCTAATATATCTTATTTTGAATTTAGTGCCAAGAATTTGAGCCCACATTCTTGTATAGACTGATGGACCTGACTATCACTAAGCTTCAAATTCAGATTCCCTTCATTTTTTAGATTAAGGGGGAGAAGGAGGAAGAGGAGGAGGAGGAGCAGGAAAAGGAGGAGGAGAAAAATAAAAAGAAGAGGAAGAAGAGGAAGGAGGAGGAGGAGAAGGAGAACAAGAAGAACAAGAAGAAAAGAAAGAAAGAAAATTTTTCAGTGCCCATCAAGCAATTAAAATGGGAAGGTGAGATAGGCATCTATACTGTTAATTCCCCCCTCACACTGTGTTTTTTTTTTTCTACTATGCCACATTGCTTTTCTGAGAAGAGAGGAGAAATCTATAATCCCTCATCATTCTCTACTTTCCCTCATTAAAACCAAAAACTACAAGCACATAGAATAGTGTTTCCTGTGTTGACATACTACAAGCCAATTCATTTAGGAAGAAATTAGCTTTTTGGCTAATTTCTGACATCAGCACATTGAAGGTTCAGGGTACTCTTACAGCAAATAGGTTGTATTTCACACCGGCTATGAATGTGACATGCAGTATAACGAGGGGTAGCAATCAAAGAAATACTCCAGTTGGTGCACAGACCTGTTTCTTGTGTTATTTCCTGGATCATGTTAGAGCTTTGCACTTTTGCCAGAAGTGTTAGTTTGTGATTTTAGAACAGACATAAATCACACACTTCCTGTTACTGTTGTGATTTGAAACCTCCACGTTCAAAGTGGTCATGGGCCACATCTTTGGGAAGCCTGACCTAATTCTCACTACTTGGATCTTATGTAGACGACTCCTTCACTTTGATGGCAGTTCCTGCTATGTACTGCTCTGTAAGCATCTCAGAAAGTAAGGGCTGAAAAGAGTGTGCTATCATTTCCTTGAGTTCTTTGGGGTGGCTGAGTTTAGCAAGGTGGAATTTTTTTCTTCTTTTTAATTTCTTTTTTCAACTAATTAATGTATGCATTCACTTTACATCCCAGTCATAGCCTCCTCTCCTCCTAGCCCCACCTCCCCTTCTACTATTACTCTTATTATTCAAGGAAGGGGAGCTACCCTACTCAACAGCCCCCAAACTCATCAAGTCACATCAGAACTGAGCTTGTCCTCTTTTCCCTGTGGCCTAGAAAGGCAGTCCCATTAGGGGGAAGTGACTGAAGAGCAGGCAACAGAGTCCATGTCAGGGAAAGCCCCCGCTCCCGTTACTAGTGGACCCACATGAAGTCTGAGCTGCTCATCAGCTACATCTATGTAGAGGACCTAGGACTAGCTCATGCAGGGTGCTTGCTTGGTGCTTCAGACGTCACAGTCCCCAATGGGCCCTGGCTAGCTGGCTCTGTGGCTGTTCTTGTGGAGCTCTTGTTGCCTCTAGGTCCTTTGATCCTTCCTCGCATTTTCCCACTAGACTCCCTATGCTTTGCCTTATGTTTGGCTGTGAGTCAGTTTATCCGTTTCAAATCCCTGCTGGGTGGAGCCTCTCAGAGGACAACTCCGATAGGCTCCTGTCTGCAAGCATAGCAGAGTATCCTTAATAGTGTCGGAGTTGGCTGTCTCCCATGGGGTGAGTGTTGCTTTACGCCAGACACTATTTGGACATTGCCTCAATCTCTGCCCTATCTTTATCCCTGTATGTCTTGTAGGCACAGTAAGTTTTAGATCAAATTTTTTGTGGGTGGGCTGGTGTTCTCCTCCCTTCACTAGGAGTCTTGTCTAGTTAGAGAGTAAGAGGGACAGACACACTGAAGTCACAGCAGGAACAAAGCCAGGCATAGAAGTGGCAGTGCTTCTTCTTCAAGCTTCTGTATCTAGAACCCCCACTTGACGCCACCATGCACTCAAAGAAAAGCAAGGATGGGAATAGAAGGTGCATCAACTTAACCTTCTTATGATATGAAAGAGAACAAGATCCTTACACACACACATACAGGTTGATTTCAGGGAAGAGGGGAGCTATCTCTTCTGGCAGACAAAGGAAGAGGGAAATATTTGTGTGAGGTAGAGAGAAATTTATGAGAACAGAGAGACTATCAGGGATTTATGCTTATTGCTTGCTCTCCATAAGCTAAGTAAAATAGCAAAAGAAAAGTATACATACATACATACATACGTACATACATACACACATACACACATACATACAAATATACATACAAACAAGCATACACACAAACAAACAAACATACTTACATACACTTCTAGCTGTGCTGTGATTAGTTTTGATTTTCAACTTGCCATAACCTAGAACCACTTGGAAGAGATTCTCAGTGACAGACTGTGTTGGGTTGGCCTGTGGGCATGTTTGTGGGTGGGGCCACATAGGCAGGATGTCCCAAAGTATATAAGAGTGAAAGACAGAGATGAGCACAAACAAGGAAGCATGTGTGCATGTATTTCTCTCTGCTCCTGGCTATGATATGACATGGCTAGCTGTACAAACTTCCTGTCCTGACTTTTCATGATAAGGGTATGGGACATGGGATTCTAAACTAAAATATACCTTCTTCTCCTAAGTCATTTTTTGTTTGTTTGTTCTGTTTTTCTTTTATTTTTCCTTTCATTGAAAATAGATTTTTCTCACATAATATACTCTTATTACATTTTCTGCTCTCTGTAGTCCTCCTAGTTCCTCCACTCATCTCCTCTCACCAAGCTCTATCCATTGCCTGTCTCTCATTAGAAAACAGACAGGCTTCTAAGAGACAATAATAAAATAAATTATAAAAATGTAAAACAACACTAACACATAACTGGACAAAACAAACAAACAAGGAAAAGAGCCCAAGAAAAGACACAGGAAACAGATATAGTCACTGAGCCGCATTTGTTTGCACATTCAGGACCTATGGGATAAAGAATGAGAAATATAAACTATATATATTTTAAATAATGTATATAATAATAGGCGTTAAGATTTTTTTTAACTTTAAAGTTCTAATGGGACATATGAGACAAGGAACCCCCAAACATGCCAATGAGTTCATTTTCTGTTGGAATCTACTGCTGGGCACGCAGCCTGCCCTTAAGAGTTGTTTGTTTCCCCAGTGAGACTCGCTTGGAGGAAATTACATTTTCACTTGTAAGTTGTTATAAATTGATGATTACTTCTGGGTTAGGGATGGGAGCACATGTCCACTTCTTTCAGCTCTAGGACCCCATTTTTATCAAAGCAGCAGAAGGAAAACTGGAGCAAGAACATGCCAGGTACAGGGGCATCTAGATGCAGGCTAGTGACTCCTGCCGGGGTGAAACGGTTACACAAGTCCCCAATCTGAACATGTAACTTTTTTAAAAGTGGTTTTTTTTTTTTTGCAAAGTGTACTCATCTACTACCTATCATCATTGTCACTTCCGATAATATTCGTATATATCACCAGGACAATATAGAGACATTTGTAGTCGAATATATATATATATATATTCTAAATTTTTATATATACATATAATAAACTAAATTTCTCCTTCTAGAATCTACGGTCAGAGAAAAATATTTTAAACCCCTAATGAATATATTTATTCCCTTTATTCTCTAATTTAAAGTTTTAATTAATGTCTCTTTCATTTTAATATCAGTAATTTCAACAGTTAACTTAGAACATGATTTTAATAATTATTCCATCCTAAGCATAACCACATATCGACCACTCATTTCTGTTTGATTTAAGAAATTTTTTAAAAAAAATGTTTTGCTTCCTTGTTTGTTCAGAGAGTTAAGTATGAAACTTACTTCAAAATTGCATTTGGACTGAGAAGGAAACACACTAATTTTTAAGGAAATTGTAAACACAGTAGCATAAAGAGCTGGCGTCTGAGAATGAATCTACCAACCCTGATGCAGCTCTCATGATAACACAGCCTCATGGAGCTGGAATCAAGAGAGAATGACAAGAACAGAAGCTCACGTAATTGTCAAAGGTCACATAAGAAATATGGCCATGCTCAACTATGGTAAAATGGAGAAAGTTAGAAAACATTTAAAGGATTTCAAAAGAGTTGTCCATTCTTCATTATATCTCTTCACATAAATGCTGGTCTGGTCTTTAAGAATTTATCTTTTCAAAAACCTACCTGACCCCCCCTTAAAGGAAATGGGGTGTCATTCTCTTAAGGCTTCTTCAGGCTGGTTTGGGACGAACAATACTTTTGTAGGGCCCAAATAAAATTGGGGAAATGGTTAAACAATCTAGGCATAGCCTTTGTGGTCCAGTTTCTAAATGTTGAGAAATTCTAGGCTTAATTAGAGTCTTGTGAGTCCTGTGTGGGACAGTCTGAAATGCTGGACCAATTGGGATTAGAAGCTTTCTTTGAAGGTGTCCTGGGAGCTATCTTGTTCTGATACGCAACAGCAACTGAAGCACTTGGTTCTGGAACATGAAGGATGCTGGATGTCAGAGTCCAGCATGCTGAGAGGAACAAATCCTGCCAGGTCTGATCCAGTGTCAGTGTCTGGTTCTTTTGTTCCAAAAACATATCATTTCTCACAAGCATTATACAGCCCCAAAATTATAAGTGTATAAGGTCTGTGTGATGCACAGAACAATTAAGGCTGGTTCTCTGCTCTTTGTATGAGCGGGAAGAATAGACATCTGTAAATCTTCATGCAAGCCATATGAAGTATGGCATCTAATAATAATACGTAGGGATTCTGTAGCTAACGAGAAGCATTGTCTATGCCTAGACATTCATGTCTCAGCCAGTCTCAGGGCTGTAGAGGGTTATTTTCTTTCTTTTTTTAAAAAGTATTTCATTTAATTTTAAGTTATGTGCATTGGTGTGAGGATGTCAGATCTTTGAGTTACAGACAGTTGTGTGCTGCCATGTGGGTGCTGGGAATTGAACCCGGGTCCTTTGGAAGAGCAGGCAGTGCTCTTGACCACTGAGCCATCTCTCCAGCCCCTAGAGGGTTATTTTCAATGGGAGGTGGTTATAAGTTATTGTTGGCCTTATTTAGAGAGAAAACAAGGTTGATCTCTTTTCCTTTACCTCCCATTCTTAGGTATTGAGAAAGGGGTTGAAGAGAAAGAAGAAGGAATATAGAAATATATAGGGAGACAGAACAAAAAGATTAGTGAATCTACTCCTCAACTTAATGTCTCAATTGTCACTGACAAGGTTATTTTTAACTCACTGGTACAGAATTTTGTATATAGATGCAAAATAAGTTTAATTTTAGATACGGTGGAATATAATTCAAATGAAAGAGTATTCTTCACATACATTATATAAATTTCTACTCTAAAATGAGGTATTGTACCCATATAGCTCAATTATAATACAAGGTTTACTTACAATACTTTGAAAATGCGATTGCAGGCTGTTTATGATAAATAAGTTATACAAGTTAATTGTTAGTTGATCAAATCATGATTATATCATTGCTAGCCTATTTTTATCACAAGAATATACATCTTAGGTGCAACAAATAGATACAGTTCTACAGAAAGATAAGGTAAAAATAGCTAGATAAGGTCTTCAAAAACTTCAGAGACATACAGAATACGACATTTTAAAATGTTTTTATTATTTTAAAGATTCACTGACAATGAGACAGGTTAACTCCTGGCAACAGCCAGCCTACCTCAAAGAGGATGATGAGCAGCAAAGAACCTCCTTATGAAGATTGCTTCAAATGTGGCAAACAAGTCACTAGGCAAAATGTCCTCATTTCTACCACAGACAGAATTCTGCCTAAAAAAGGGCAAGCTTGGATACAGGCAGAGTTGATGGCCAAACTCTTCCAAGACAGGGTAAGCAAATCCTCAACAGTTTCTGCCTCACAAATATATCTCTCAGTTATATTGGGCAAGAAGGTTGAAGATAATGCTCCAACATTATAGAGAATTTTGTGTGACTGCTCAAGTAACAAACTTTCTCTGTCATCTTATTTGGGAAGCTGCTAACATACATCACCTGCATACTCAGGTAATTAATTTTATTCCTTTTCAAGTCTCTGATGGGGCTGAAGACCAGATAGTTTAGTTCTACAATTAAGCTTAGATGTTTAGGGGTTAAGATGTTTTTAGATCTAGATAGATGTTTTAAGTTGATAATGATGAGATATGGTAAATATTGATTTAAACTCATAATTTTAGATGCACCAAGATAGGAAAGATATTTTCTTCAAGGCTATCAAATATAAATAGCCAAAACACTAAGGTTATAACATTTATATAATTCATCATTGTTGCATGGTTCTTCTTGCTGTGGGTAGTTTATTGTATGTAAGTATAATAATATAAATGTATATATAAAATTTTAATTAATAATAAAAAAAGAATTTATCTTTTCTAAAACAAAACAAATAAAATGAAACAAAAAGCCCACAGACAAAAAAGTAGCCCATTTTGTGTTGGTGAGCTCCTCCTGGGTATAGGGCCTGCCCTGGACTGTACTTAATAGACCCAATAACACACTACTGGAAAGAAATGATTTTTCATTTCCCAGAAGATATTAATTACAAATAAATTCTTGCCTAGAGTTGGGGCTTTAGGTCCACTACCTCTTCTCAGTTCTGGAATTGTGCCTAAATTGGATGGGAAATGCGATTAAAATATATTGTATAAAAATTTTAAATAAAAATTAACATTTAAAGAATTTATGTTGTCCTGTTTAATTAGAAGTAGAACATACAATTCAGCACATGGCCTCAAACTAACCTTAAATATACAGACTTATTTGCCCATGATTTTTAGTATTATTTATGTACTCAATAAATGACTGTAGTTGTTTCTTGGAATCCACATGGGACTAGTTCAAAAATCCACATAGTGGATTCCAAAGTTTCTGGAATGAATTTCATTCCCTAATGAAATATTTGCATATTCCTGATATATGTTCTTTTTTATACCTCAAACCATCTCTAGATTCTGATGCAAGTATTGTATGAATAGTTTTTATACCATTAAAAATGTACATATTCAATTCACAATAGATTTTTTTCTATCTATTTCTAATGCATAGTTAGCCAAACCTGAGGATGCATTATCCACAGGTAGAAAGTGACAATTTTACTATAAAATGGGTATTAGATTGACAACAAAATATATATTAAGAGAGAAAATGACTGATTTATGACCTCACTGTCATAAAAACTAACAAAAGAGTCAGGTATGTGATGGGAAGAGATAACATGTAGTGGGCCAATGGTCATCTCCAAAATATATCCATTCCTTCAATCCCATAAGTTGTGAAATACTGCATTTTGTGGCAAAAGACATGTATCAAATTAAAGCTCTTGAGAGGAAGCACTTATTCTGAATTATCTAGATTGATCCTGAATGTAATCACTTACATAGGACTAAGAGAGGATTATTACTGGGGATTAGATTAACCAACAAGGAGAAGGTAACATCAAGATGGAGCTGAGTTGGGCAGGGGAGATGGCTTGGCAGGTAAAGTACTTGCCATGAAAACATGAGGACAAGGTTTTGTGACATAATCACATACAATTCAAATAAAAGCCAGATGGGTGTATGGGGTGTCCCACAAATAGATCCAGTACTAGGGTGGTGGAGACCAAGATGGCTACTGGGACTAGCCCTTATCAGAGAGTCTAAGTGCAACTAAAAGATGTTGTGTCCATGAATAAGGTGGAGAATATTCCAGAAAGACTCTCAATGTCAACTACTGGCCTCCACAAGCATGTACACCCATGTGGGCATCTATGTACAGGCAAACAAGTACTCACACAGCTCTACACATCACACAAACAAAAGATGGAGCCATATGAAAGCCAAAATCCACAGAATAAATGTTGGAACTCTCAGAAATCAAGTGGAGTAAAGAATAGGGTTCTCCACAAAGACTCCAGAAGGAGTGTGGCCCCATCCCACACTGGTTTCAATCTTCTGGACTGCAGGATTCTGAGAGAATAAGTTTAAGTCCCCAAGTAATTTGTTCCTGCAGCCCTAGGAAACTAATACCGCACATAAATTATTTATAATTATATTTTGTGATAAATGTCAAAAATGAATAGTACAGGGTGCTGTGGGAGCACAACGTGGACCCTGGTTTTTTTATTGAGTGTAGTGGAATAGAAAATGAAGAAGAATATAATTACGGACTGGGTTTTTGGAAATTCTGATTACTAATCATGATGCTAGACATGACTAGACATTTGTATACATGAGCTCCAAGAAATGGTCCTCGAAATGTTAAAGATAGATAGTTGACAGGTGAGAGAGAGAGAGAGAGAGAGAGAGACATAGGTAGATATGAGGATATGAGCGGGGCAGATTTGGAGTTTGTATGCCTTTGTGGGGAATATATATTTCTAGTATGAAAAGATAATTTGACATGATTTGGAATGTAAACGTAACTCTTCACTTAAGTCACAGAGTATGTCAGCATGACACTTTTTAAACTATGCTTGTATACATGATAACAGGTTTATTTATTATATTTATATATCTGCATATAGTATATTTTGACTGCATTTGCATCATTACGTTCTTTTGTCCCCTTCCTTCTCCCCATAAGAAATCTTCCTTCCCTTTCACGTTTTCTGTGACCCTGTTAGTCCCATTAAGATTGCTCACAGCAGTATGAATAAGGGGTTATCTAAAGGAGCATAGATACTTTACCAGGCTACACCACTGACATTTTTTTTCCTCTCCCAGAAACCATTACCTGCCTATTGATCCTTGGGGAACAGTGGGGATCCCCATGACACTCATACCCCAAGAGGATGACGACAGCTCCAATTTCTGATGTTTTGAGTAACAATGCTAAATGTGTTTTCTAAATCTAGATTGTAGTGGTTGATAATGTCATGTATCTAGTAAATTTTCCATGTCACCAAAACTCTTTCCAAAACTCAAACAGATAAAAAAGTGTAACCAAAAAAAATATGGATAATATCATCAAGTCCATCAACTCATAAGGAACTGAAGAAATCCTGGAATATTACTATAGAATTTCCACTATACCAAGGTCAAAATACAGTGCACAAAATCAGCATTTCAGAGGCAAGACAGGTGGAAAATGAAAAGGAACAACCAAGGTAACCAATAAGACAGGTGCATGCAGAAATGGAAAAAAATCCAAACTTTGTTCCTCAACAAAGTATATAACACTTTCCTGAGGAGAAGCCTTGGCTGGCTAAAGGGCCTCCTGAGACTGGTCAGCAAGAGTAAGGAGCATTCTCTGATCTTCCAACTTTATGTGAGGGAGAATGTTATGGCCATAAATTAGATCAATAGTCCACTAGGGGTAACCTCTCAAGCTATTAAAAATATTTAAGTGTTTTTCTGGACTTGATAGCAAATGAATTTAATCCCAGCACTCAGGATATAGAAGCAAGAAGATATTTGTGAGTTTGAAACTAGCCTGGTTTATAGAGTGAGACCCTATCTCAAATATATATATAGTTTGACAGAACTATTAATAAATAACATATGGTTCATTAAACTAACTATCAATGGAGAACAGAAAATCAATTAATACAAAATAGAGCTAGATCCCAGTTTCTGGGCCACTGATGAGATGATGCCACTTGACAGTGAGAAGTTAAGTAAGAGATGCTTACTACAGATCACAAATCTGAAAGTCCAAATTAGGGAGCAGAAAAGAGGAAGAGAAAAAATAATTAATAACTCACCTTTGTATGGGGTCGTGTTAGGAAACCAAGAGATAATATCTAAATATCAGATGGATAACTCAAGGCATTATGGACTAAAGATGTTCATTTAGCAACAATTACCATTAAGGAAAATATGCTTTAAGTATATATCATAGGACAAGAAGGAAAAGTAATTAATACAGCAAAAACTTCATTGAGTATGAATAGAGTATGCACTTATGTAATAAACAAATATAAAGTAATATGACAAACTAAGGATAAATTACTCGTGTTTTTATGTATAAATGAGTGACTTTTTTTTCTCTAAGGAATAATTTCAGACAGGTTAAAAAGATAGGCTGTGATCATATGTTAGGGGAGGTAGTTCCCTTCTGTCACAGTCCTGGGGAGGGGAGTAGCATGAAAGAGGGAGGGAGGGAGGGAGGAATGGGAAGACACAAGTGAGGGGATAACAATGTAAATGTGATCTGAACAATTTATTTAAATAAAAAAGATAAAAAAGAATTTCAGTGTTAAATAAAAAAGATGCATCAAACTTATAAATTCAAGATGGTTTTGTATGTGTGACTGTAGAATTTTGCAAGTGTATGTGTTTGTGTGTGTGCCTGGGTACACACAAGCATATGTATGCTTGTGTGTGGAGGCCAGCTGTTGATATCAGTTGTCTTTCATAATCATGCTCCAGCATATTTTTTGAGACAGAATCTCTCACTAAACTCAAAGCTCCCTGATTGACTGACTGACTGCCTGACCAGTATGTCCCAGGCAGCCTCCCATCTCTGCCCCTAAAACTCTGAAGTTACCAGCAATGTTGCAATGCCCAGATGTTTTACATGGACTCTGGGGACAAGAACTGAGGTCTTCATACTTGCACAGCAGACACTTCCTGACCGATTTATCTCTCCAGGCACGCAAGTATTTTAAAAAGTCTTTTATTACTAAGAACACATTAAAGAAGCTGGGTGCTGTGACATGTGCCTATAATCTTGGTGCTCAGGAGGCTGAGGCAGGGTATTCTCAGTTTAAGTCTAGCCTAAGCTATATTATAAGAATCTATCTCAAAAGAATTTAAAAATAAAAAGTGAAAAGAATACATAAAGGATTGAAATAGGACATACAAAAACATATGTATTAAGCCTTGGGACATAAAAAAAAAGCTATAATTTTTTTTTTTTAGAATTCTTCAAAAGGTAATGACAGGAAACATACCAGATTGATGCAATATATCTTTAAAAATCCTGAGGATCAGGTTCTTTCCTGGGTTTATAAACTAGCTAAGCAACCCACACTGTGATGTTGTCTCCAATAGACTATGGAACTCCAGGTACAACTCCTCCATGGCTCTCTCAGGCTTTCAATTTAAGATCCTCCTCATCAATGACACTAATGGAAGCCCACTCCAGCAAACCAAGTGCCCAGATCTATGGCTCTGACAATCAAGTTATAATGACTTTTAAATCTTTTGACATATCTCAACTATTGATATGTTCTTATCCTTGTTCAATCATATTTAGATATGCCTTAACTATGTCATTCTTTTACTTGTTTATGGTGTGTGTGTCTGTGTGTGTGTGCACATACAGAAGACAAAGATTAATATATCAGGTGCCTTTCCAGGTGGCTCTCCACCTTATAATTTGAGGCAGGGTCTCTCACTGAGCCCAGAGATTACCAGTTAAATAGTCTGACTGGAGTGCTAGCTCCAAGGATCTGCCTATCTCCAGCACAGCCTAGCATTGGGGTTACAGGTATGTGCCACCGCTCCAGACTTTTTGTGGGCATTACGGATGTAAACCTAGTTCTGTATGCTTACACAGCAGGTACTTACTGAGGGCCATCTTAAAGAGATCTTTGTTTACCATGTGCCTCCTGATCCTCCTGTGCCTTCTTGAACTCACTCAATACACCCCGGTGTGAGAACCAGGTACACAAATAACCCCAGCTGCTCACAATCTGGAGAGAATCCACTGGGACCCGGAGCATAAAAGAAGAGAATTCAGAGTTGGGAGTATGAATGCTGTGGTCCCTGTTTGCCTTGCCCTGGCTCAGTCCTGTATGCAGTGGAAGTTTTTCTCTGCCCCCACTTAGCCGTTCTTAGGATTGCTGCAGTGGCCAATGCCACTCACATTCACATAAAACTTTATTGCTCACAGTTTGTTTTCAAGAGAGAATCCGATTACAGTGCAGTCCCCGTGCCTTTCCTTGTGTTCTGTTCTGCCCTCTTCTTCAAACAGAGCTCTCAAGTAGGATCACTCCCTCCCAAGTGCTGGTGGCTATTTAGTGACGTGGTACTCGAGTCCTTTCCTCTAATTGCATTTTATCAATAAATAACTGAAGATAAGCTTGCCAACAAGCCAAGAATATCTCATCATGAGGGCTATCCCCATCTAACTTTGAACGGTGGCCAGCTGTCTTTAAGTTTGGCTCTTTTGTGTGTAATCTTTCTAAACTTGCCTGTCTGCTTACCCAAAAGGTCACACATGAGCTGTAGAGAGCCCATTCTTAACCGGTCCGCTACCTCATTCCCATGTGACATGCCTGCTTCAGGCAACACAAATGGATACATGGCCCAAGACAGAGCAATCACAGGAGCCATGCTCACAGGGATTCACCCAAGAGGATGTCCGTCTCAGGCCAAGTCCCACACAGAAGATTTTGAGCAGAAGCTGAGAGAGAAATATGCCATTTCCTCATTTGTTTCTAAGCTATTAGTCCAAAGTCTTGGGAAATGCCAGGAGCCGTGGAACACGCTGCAAGAAAAGGTCACCCGATAATAGGAGGAAACGAAACCATCGAGCAGAGAGGTGGGACAGGCAGAGGCATACCTAGTGCGTTTCAGCTCCTCTCTTTACGTGATGTAAATGATCTCTATGGTGCTTTTTGTGAGCTGCCCTGTCTCCTCTCTGAAGCAGCCTATAAGTAGATTGAATTGAGGATGTGTCGCTTGCAAACAGAGAATCTTGACAGCTGAACATTTTATCCCGTAGCAATTAGACCAGACCGTGACAGCTGGAAGTGCGCTCTCCCTGTCGATGGCTGGGCGCATTCTCCATGTACTCCCTTGGGTGGTCGGCAGAGGTGATGGCCACTAGAATAAGATTAGTAGTTAGCCTCTATCATCTGTTGGTAACATAATGTGTTCCAGGGTTTATGTGAGACGCTTTTCCAATTAGCGCCTTTAAACTCTTCCTAATTCTCATATGAACCACAGGCCAGATGAGCTTGTGTGAAGGGAGTGAGGTCCTCAAAGGACTGCCATCTGGGGTGGAGGCGGGGCTGTCTGCAGATCAGTTGGGAGAACTGTGGGCTTCATAGCCTTCCTGTTTGTTCTTCAGTATGACCCCTTGTTCCTGTTGCCGTTGGCGCCCCAGATCAGGATCTAAGCCGTGCTGAACAGTGAGCTACATAAACTTTTCTTTCTGAAAAATCTTCATAATTCTATTGGGTAGATACCCTATTTACATGTTATAGATTGGTAGACTGAGGCCCCCGAGAGACTCCATAACATACAACCAAAGAGGCCATAAACAGTGCAGAATTAGAACACAAACCTTCCTGTTTCAGACGCCAGCCATTTGGCTATGGCCTTATACTGTATGCATCACAGCTGGATAAAGAAGATCAAGTCCTTTTCCTTGGCTCTGTGATTTTAGGCGGACTCCAGGGGGTTCACTAGCTTTCTTCCTTGTAACCATCAAGATGGGAGCCGCTGGGAGTTGGGGTTGCACTTTAGCAGCAAAAAAGAAAAAAAGGAAAAAAAAGAAAGAAACCTCTTACTTTCGAAAAAATGTTTCTGCTCTTCCCAGACTGATGACATAAATTCAGATAAAATGGGAAGAAAATTCAAATGGTCATTATTTTTCACAGTCCAACATTCTTTCCTTGTTTATGGGAACTATTAAGATTAAATATTAAAATCCTGAGGTATCATTACATTATTCAAAGTCAGGTTTAATGACACCCACTTTTACAAAGATGAATCTCAAGAGAATGGGGAATATTTGGCTAAGTGTTTTGGGGTTTTTTCCCCCTTAGAATTTACTGAGAGTAATCAAAGTGATTTTAAGCCAAAGAGATGGCACAACTCTGAGGTAACTGAAAAGATTCAAATGATTTACTATGTCTTATGTCCTTATTCCTAACACCAAGTTAAATGCAAGAAATGAGGTGAAATGGAGGCGCCTGTCTACAGATTTAAGGTACGTATGCCTGCATTTGTATGTAATATATATTATGCTACTATGTTGCTTCCCCCATCCTTTCTGCAGCCAATAACTCAACAATAGCTTTATGCCAGCCAAGGGGACAATAAACGGCAGGCTGCTGTATGTTTTATTCTTCTTTAGGTCGTTGCTTCAGCCAGCTAATGATTTTGACTTCCCAGCCAGCCTCCATTATTACTGAAAGTGAATTTATAGGTAGCCTCTGTCCTCCAGAGCGCAGAGCCGTTCCTGTGGTTTATATGGTATGCTGCGGCCTCGCAACTACATAGGTAGTGTACACCGGACTTTCAAAACTGGGAATTTGTGCACTTAAAGCACTGCCCATTAGCCAGAGCGTTTCCCCATTGTGAGGAATGAGATATTTCTTGCTGCCTCTTTTCTCACATTCACTTCTGTTCTAACCCATTGCCTAATCAGTTTTCTTACCAGAGAGTAAGTCACAAGAGAGTAAAAATGAAGACCACTTTGATCACAGATTCTAACCCAGTGCCTAGTACATAGTATATAGTAAATAAAAAGTTTTCTATTTTTTTATTGTTTCTTTGTGAAATTCATGTATTGCACCCAATCCCACTCATCACCTCCCCCTTTGTACCAGCCCTCCACCCTGGAGACCTCCCTCACAGAAGAGGGGGAAAAATTCCATTGTGGAAGCTGTGGTGCGTCACAGTGTGTGTGCCACAGTACACTTTTCTGTTCACACATCTTTGCTTGCAAGTGTTCACTGCAATGAGCTGGGAGATCCAGGTGTGTCTAAGTTCAAAGCTGGAGCTTTAGATGGGACTCCATTCTGATGCCTTGATGGGCTCTTCCCTTAACCTCTCAAAGGGTAGTCCTTTGCTCTTGGCTCCCAGTGTCCTTACAATTACCTCTGCACATGACTGAGGTTTATTTGACTACCTAAAAAAAATAAAAATAAAAGGAAAAGTCTAATGGCAAACAAACTCATTGGTTATTTCTGTACACATATGCTCCCACACTGGCCCTGCTTTTCACACTGTCACATATTATTTTTTTAGTCTGGGACATTTTCCAAATTTGAAATGCTGCCTTTATTTTTCCCAAAGTCAAATAATAACTGCCTTGCTTCTAACAAAAATAAAATGACAGAACTGTGCCTGCTTCTGGCTTTTGTTTTTCCAGATTGTATCAGAAAACACAGAGGGAAACGAATAGTCTTGGAGTATATTAAGCAGTGTTGCTAGGTAATACATGTCTGAACAGTGGTGATAGCATAACCTTGGTAAATAAGTATATAGAGAATTTGTTGATTTACTCCTTTCTTGTGTGCTAGAACAGCTGTCTGTAAAATGTTATCGCTGACTGGAATGTAATATCTGGTTTGGTGTATTCCCTCCATCAATGAAATTAGAATGAAATCCAATCCTGAAACAAATCTTTGCTTTTGGGAACCAAATATTTTTTATTAAGTCGTGGTCTCAGATGAAAATAAAATAAGTGCTACTTAATTTGAATTATAAAATAAAACTCAAATATGTACTATAAAAAAACAGAGAATTGGTATTTAAAATGCCAAGGATAGTCTCAGACTCAGATAATAAAATGCACAGGGGCAACCACTCAATCTTATAACTTGAGTCCACATTAGAGTTGATCATAGGGATATGGGTAGTTATTTAGTAGAAAAAAAGAATGTTAAATTATGTGAGCAACAAATAAAAGAACAAGGAATCGTCATTATACTGCAGTCCAAAGCCAATGATCAGTAGACTTATGTATGGCAGCAGAGGGTAAGAAGTGAGCCTTTGAAAGCTTCTGCCCTAGACACGGCACCCAAGTTCCAAATTCAACCTAAAGATATCCTGAGGATCAGGCTGGAGAGATGGCTCAGAGGTTAAGAGCACTGTCTGTTCTTCCAAAGGTCCTGAGTTCAATTACCAGCAACCACATGGTGGTTCACAACCATCTATAATGAGATCTGGTGCCCTCTTCTGGTGTGCAGGCACACATGTTGTATAAATAAAAAAATAAGTCTTAAAAAAAAAAAAGAGGAAGGATAGCAGCCTACCAAGAAGAGACTTGATACCCTATGAGCATATACAGGGGGAGGAAGTCCCCCTCAGTCACAGACATAGGGGAGGGGATTAGTGGAAAAGCGGGATGGGAAGATACAAGGGACGGGTTGTCAATTGAGATACAATATGAATAAATTAATAAAATATTAAAATAAAAAAAGATATCCTAAGGATCAAGCTCTAACATTCTTGCCACAAAGCCAATATCTAGTACAGAATTTAAAAGCATTTATTATTGAAATGAGCTGCACAGTTGTTAGCACACACGTTCTTGCACACCAGTGTAGCTGAACATGGTTGAGACCCATTGTCACAACTGAAGTTGACTTTAATCCTCCTCATGTGTTCACACTTTGTCCCCCACTTTTTCAGTTCTCTTGCTTTCTGAGGGTATTGTATTGCTATTTTCAATCTTTCCAAGTTGCAGCTTATTGCATTAATTTTCAATAGTCCTTGCTTCCAAAAATATGTTTTCCAATCTATAGTTTCCAGATGCCGTTTTACTGTGTTTCTTTCTGAGCTGTGTCCTTATTTCCAGCCAATGTTAAATATTTCATAAATTCCATTAAGCTTTTCTTTAACCTATTAAATATTTAGACTTGAATCCCCTCTTTTCCAATTGCATTGAGGGGAGAGGAAAGTTATTTTTTAAATGTATTTCTGACTAACCACACCATATGTGGTTGCTAAGATATTCTTTGGAATTTTTGAAGCTTTTCTTTGCTTAGAATGTTATCAGTTTTTAAAGTAAGTTTCACGATCACTATAATCAATGTGAATTTTCTACATGTTATATATAGGGTTCCCTATGCTGTGCCTATTAAATAATGCATGCTAACTATGTTATTCTAAATATATGTATTGTAAGTCAGCTTGGTGCTTGAATTTGCCAAAATTTTTACTTCTTACCTATATTAACTTTCTGTGTTTATAATATTATTGCATTGTTCCATTCTCTGTCACTCTGTACTAACTTCTCATATTATATTGCCTTATGCATAGTTTATTATAAATTTACCAATGAATGTAAAATTATTGCTGTTATGAAACTATGCAATATTGTCTAACACTTTTGTCTTACAACATTTTCCCTTCAAGATGATTATTTTTGTTGCTAATTCTTATTTAAGTTGATCAATGGGCTTTCATGGCATCTTTACTTACCACTGATGGCCTTTCTGCTTTGATCTTCATTTTGAAATAAATACAAAGAACTTTCCTATGTATTTGACATATGTCATTAACAAGTAAGCCCTTCTGGCTTCTATATGTTACTTATACACAGTATTTACTTGACTATTTAAGAGCAAAATGCAGATAGGGAAGCCCATTTCCATACAAAATCAAGGTTCGGTGAACAAATTTATGTGCAACATTATATCTAATCTGTAACATTTGCTAGTGTTTTAGCTCCAAGGATTCCTGTCTTTCTTTTTCTTTTTTCTTTCTTTCCATTTCTTTTTGCCTTTTAGAATTGTGATAGTACCATTACTATAGGATATATTTCAGTAACTTAGGGAAAGATCCTGCAGAAAAGATGTGTCAGGACATACAGTGCTGATGCCTTCCTGCTAATACTAACTTTGGCTGCACAGTCAAGCCTTTATGTATTAGTATCCTGCTTGATAGAGTTATGACTTCTCTAGTATTTTATGGAGAGATTGTCATGCCTTGACAAATTTTCATCAGCTAATTTTAACTATTTTTCCATGATTCCAAGTGAACTAACTTCTGAAGATGCCTATGTCCAGAGAGGCATCCAAGAGGAATGAATCCAAGCAAACCAACCAGACCTACATATCCCTTGGCTGTTCAGCCTCCGCAGTTATGCAACATCATTTCTACTGCAGTGTTGTGACAAGTGAACCATGAAGTAACTCAGAATCAAGATGAAGGGAGTTAGACAGAACCATCCAATTCTAAAAGAAATGTTGGCCACTTTTAAAATAGCTGCATTCCCATCTTTTGTTTACATATATACATATATGCATCGTTTATTTGTGTTTATGCGTATACATTTCTGTATGTATGAGTGATAGACAGGACAAAGTTTTTGAATATATGAAAGGAAATGGGTTAAGAAGCTTAACACACACATGAGTCAATTAGCATAGGAGAACGTGCCTGTGTTGAGAAAAGGTTGGCAAAAGTTGGTTTGTAAATGGAAAGTAAATAAGAAGATCCGTGAATGAATGACAGAGTTTCATATGGACAGAGTGATGAGTGATTCAATGTTTGCAGTTGAAGCTTGATTTAAAAAGAAAAAAAAAAGGCAACCACCAAAAGAATATAAATACAGGATCATTTGCTGAGAATCTGCTGGTGCCAGTCTCCATGACAACAAGGCTCGCCACAAATGACCCAGAAAAGGTGGCCAGTATTTTTCTGTCCCTGTCCCGCATGCTGGTGCATTTCCTCATTTATATTCACTTAGCACGTGACAAGACAGCTGTTCTGGAGTTCTGAGCCACACACTGAAATATGATCTGGCAAATGTTGTGGTGTGAGCAGTACAGCCAAGCACCCCACCAAATAAGCTTACATATCTCAGTGCTATAGATGCCTCTAATCTTAATAAAATGACTAAAATGCCAGCCTCAGATAACTAATCCAAACATTTAATTTCTTTTACCAAAAGCTTGGTGATTTCCAGGTAGTAGATGGGATTCCAGGCCTTTTTGTGATTATAATGAATAAAATTAACCAGATTACATGTCCTCTTTCCTCCTAAGGGAGGGTGTACCAATAACCATCCCCACTTGGCTCTGAACACATCCTTGCCTATGAGCATGAGTCTGTCCCAACGGGACATGTCCAAACCAATCAGGAGGCACTAAAGCTTGACTCTGTGGTTCTATTCCTTTGTCTTAGTGTCTCTATTCATATTTATTAATTACAAGGAAACTTTCCTAACCTCTTCTTGCCCAGCATCAGCTTTCTGGATAGTCTCTTCTTGAGGCTTAATTAAAATCTATTTATAACCTATTAACTTCTGTGGTTACACAGAAAACTAAGGCTCAGAAATTGGCTTATAATTCAGAATATCCATAAACTTTGTGGTTTTACTTAAGATAATCTTTCAAAAAACTACTATATATCAGCCACTGTCAACTCCTAAGCCTGGCT
The DNA here is from genome assembly GCF_964271855.1 of Acomys minous. NCBI lineage: Eukaryota > Metazoa > Chordata > Mammalia > Rodentia > Muridae > Acomys > Acomys minous. Next base: position 25,176,945 of record NC_140484.1, read on the forward strand.
TTATTCTCAATTGGCTATCACTTGGCCTTAGCAGGATAGACAATAGTTTTAAGACACATGCATTCCCATTCATTTATTTGTGTGTGTGTATATATATATATATATATATATATATATATATATATATATGCATTGTTTAATCTGTATGTATATGTGCATTTATGCATATATAAGTGATAGAGTAAAATTTTTGAATATATAATAAAAATTATTTGTATATGTATCAGAGTTACTTTCTAAAAATCAAACTGAAAAGTTAAGACTTAATGGTGATGCATTTGAGACTGAGTGTGCAAACTTCTGTGTTCAAATGAGACAAGAGAAAGAAAAAAGAAAGAAAGAAAGAAAGGTCAGACATACATGGATTCAAAATTTAGACTAGTGGTGTATTTTTTCAATGCATATTGTAAATGAATGTAATCAGACATTCTACTCTGTCTAGGCTTAAGATAAAAACATTAAACACCAACAAATGAAATAACCCAATTCAAAAATGGGGCATAGAGTTAAACAGAGAATTCTCAAATGAGGAATCTCGAATGGCAGAGAAGCACTTAAAGAAATGCTCAATGTACTTAGTCTAGGGAAATGTAAATTGAAACAACTCTGAGAGTCCATCTTAAACATGTCAGAATGGCTAAGTTCAAAAACTCAACTGACAGTACATGCTGGTGAGGATGTGGAGAAAGGGGAACACTCCTCCTTTGCTGGTGGGAGTGCAAACTTATACAACCACTATGGAAATCAATCTGGTGCATTCTCAGAAAATTGGAATAGTTCTACCTCAAGACCTAGCTATACCACTCTTGGGCATATACCCAAAAGATGCTCCACCATACAATAAGGACACTTGTTCAACAACGTTCTTAGCAGCTTTATTTGTAATAGCCAGAATCTGTAAACAACCTATATGTCTCTCAACTGAAGAATGGATAAAGAAACTGTGGTACATTGACACAATTAAATACTACTCAGCTATTAAAAACAAAGAAATCATTAAATTTATAGACAAAAGGATAGAACTAGAAAAGATTTTCCTGAGTGAGGTAACCCTGACCAGAAAGATACACATGGTATGTACTCACTTATAAGTGGATTTTAGCCATCCAGTACTGGATAAACATACTTCAGTGAATAGACCCAAAGAAGATAAGTAACAAGGAGGATCCAAGAGTACTTAAAGCTCACTCAGAAAAGGAAATAGACTAGACAGGGTAGTTGTTGAAGAGAGGGAACAAGATAGAAGAGGAAACACAGAGAGATATGAGGGTGGGGATCAGACATGGGGGAAGAGGGGCAGAATGATAAGAGGTCTATAGAGAAAAGAGAAACTTGAGGCTGGGGAATTTCTATAACAAGCTGAAGACCTAAGTCAGGTTAGGTTCCGGGGATAGGGGTGGGTGGAGTATGAGAGGGATTCTAGCAGAGACTTCTTAGCAACAGGGACCATAGAGAGGGATTCTTAGCAACAGGGACCATAGAGACTGAAGAGGATACCCTCTAACTAGACAAGTTTCCTAGTAGAGGGAAGGGAACACCAAATCACCCACAAAACCTTTGACTCAAAATCCACCTTGCCTACAGATGTTCAGGGATAAAGATAGAGCAGAGACTAAGGGAATGTCCAACTATGTACGCCTGGCCCAACCCAAGACACACTGCACAGAACTATCCTCTGACACTATTAATAATAGTCTGCTATGCTTTTAAGACAAAAGCCTAGCAAAGTTGTCCTTTGAGAGACTCCACCCACATTGCCTTGATAGATAGATGCTAAGACTCACAGTCTAACATTGGGCAAAGCATGAGGAGTCTAGAGGAAAAGTTGGGGATGGAGAAAAGGACCTGGAGGTGACAGTAGCTTCACAGGAAGACCAATAGAGCCAACTGACCAGTGGGGCCCGCTGACAGTGAGGCACCAACCAAGGACCCCGCATGGACTGGACATAGGCCTCCTACAAAGGTGTTCCAGAGGTTCAAGTGGGTCCGCTACTGAGGGGAGTGGGTGTTCTCTCTGACATGGACTGTCTTGCCAGCTTTTCTATTACTTCCCCCTGGGGAGACTGCCTTCCAGACCACAGGGGAAGAGGACATGCTCAGTACTGATGCAACTTGATGAGCTGGGCTGGGTGGGTGGGTGGGGGGCATCCTTTTCTGAGGAATAAGGGAGGGAGGATGAAAGAGAAGAAAGGAGAGTGGGACCAGGAGGTGAGGAGGGCTGGGGCTACCACCAGGAATGTACAGTGAATGAAAGAAAAAAAAAGAAATAATAACCCAAATAAATAAAGCAAGCAAGCACTTGCTCGCTCTCTCTCTCTCTCTCTCTCTCTCTCTCTCACACACACACACACACACACACACACACACACACACACACACACACACATGCAGAGATTCCTATACATCTCTTTCAAAGCCACAACCTCTGAGAAGTGAGACAGGAGGATGGCTGGGAGGATGAGCTGAGTTCCACACTCCCTGTTGAGCATACCCTATCAGTGCAACACTCTTCCAGCGACCCTTCTCTCCCAGGGTGGCAAGGATGAGCACACACTCTTCCAGAGCAACCACCAGCAATGCCACTATTATCACCTACATCTAGATTCCAGGGCTTTCAATCATTTGACACCATTCAGCATCCGAGCCTAGCTGCCAGGTATACATATGAAGGCTCTGTGATTTTTCTCCCTCTACTGACAGGAGTAACAGCGGTTTCTGATTATAGCCTAATATCCTGCCTGATCACAGTGCTCTCAGTGTGTAACCCTACCTCAGACAACTTTACATGAACAATGTCTCTGAGGAAGTCACTGTGGAGAGGGTCGGGGTGCCTTGTAGAACGAATACCAGAAGGCATAAAGGAAAAATAACCCTCTGAATCCCGATGAAGCTGAAGTCCCTGGGCACCAGCCAGCCTCCTTTGTTTGGGAGTTCCCTCTCTGGAGCTGAGAGGTTGGGGTCTTCCCGTAGGAGGGGACACAAGCTTGTTTTCCTACCGCAAGACTGAAAAGAAATGCTTTATATTCTGACTATTGAATGGGTTCAAAGAAATCAGGGAAGCCGGGGTTAGCAGAGTCAGCTTTTAAATTGTAGTTTAGGGATAATATTCGAAAGAAACTATACATGAAAGTAAAAGCAAATTTTTGGAAATGTTTGAAAATATGGGGTATTTTTTTTTTTGCCTCACGAGTTAATTGCCTCCTACTCACAGGAGCCCTGAAAAAGGCTCCTGTAAATGTTTACTGTGCTGAATGAGCCCTCTTTGCAAGAAACTGACAGTGCCTAATCCAAGTGGTTCAGATTGCCAAACCAGATACTAAAATAGATTTGTTCTGGAGATGTTAGATTTTGTTTCTGATTTCTATGCAAAATCTAATGAAGTTTAAGCCGTGGGCATGTATGCATACTGAGGCTGGCAGGCTTCCCTCTGGGAGTAAGTGCTCTTGCTGGCTCCACGTTAATTCAGTTAATACACTGTTACACAAACTACAGTGTTGCTTCGCCAGGCAGATCTGTGCTGGCCAATGCAATATCCAACAGGCACATGTTACTGAGCCTTTGAGCTGTGGCTTTGCTGATGGAAAGATGCTGTATGTGGAAATACAAAGTTTGGCCCAAATAAAATCTTAGTTGAACACCTTATTAATATTGTGTATAGTGATTAAGCATTATTTGAAATGACATTTTGACATATATAAAATACAAGTTTTAGCTTTATTGCATTTGTTTCCTTTTTGTTTGTTTTGGTATGGTTCTTAGACAACTAAAGACAGCACATGTGGCTCTGATTACAGTGAAGCTGCCCAACACCATCCCAGACTGGGAATGCAGAAGCAACAGATAGTTTTGCCTTTTAAGTAGCATCATATTTTATCCACCCGGGAAACAAATCACTATGAGATGACAATGACACCTATAGACAGTCACCAGAAGAGCACTAACCTAACCCCACTTTGGGTTAGGAAATGGTTTTCGGATAACTCTGTAAAGTCCTCATGATGGTCAGTAATGTCAATGTGACAGACCCTAGAATCAAATGGAAAGTCTCAAATGAGGGGCTGTCAAGATTAGATTGGCTTGTAAGCAAGTCTATAAAATAGTTTCTCTTTTAATTAATTAATTAAGATATGTTTTATTTATTTGCCTTAATTAATTGATTGATTAAGTAATTAATTTTACATCTCAACTGCAGTTCCCTCTCCCTCCCTATCCACTTCTGATCCGCTTTTTCTTCATTTCTCTTCAGAAAACAAGCATTAATTGAGATGGGATGACCCACCCTAAATGTGCTTGGCACTATAGGAGAGAGAAAGCTGAGCACAGCACAGCTCTCTGGATACCATAACTCTGGATACCAAACTCCTGCTGTGGGGATTTCCTTGCTATGCTAGGCAGTGAGCTGGAACTGTGAGCCAAAATTAACCCTTTTCCCCTCAAATTGCTTTTATCAGAGTCTTTTTTATCAAAGCAACAGGATAAAGAAGCTATAAATCCCCCAGCAAATATCCACATTCTAACCTCGGGAGGGAAGTAAACATTCCTTCACCTCACATATTAAAAAGGACTCTGCAATGTTCACAGCAGTTTCCACAATAGCCAGGAACTGGAAACAATGGGGATGTCTTTCAACAGATAAATGGATAATGAAAATCTGGTATGTATGCAATATGGAGTACTATTCAGCTATAATGAAGACTGACATCTCAGGTGATTGGATTAGCCTAGAAAAGGTGCTATGCAGTGAGGTAACCAGACCCAGACTTTCGTTCATCACTAGCTCCTAGCTCTAATTCTTCAGACGTATGTAACACAGGATGACCACACAAGCCAGGAAAGTACAAGGGGGCCACAGGTAGAGGAGGCTGGGGGGTAACAGCAGGATTCAGGAGAGAAGTGATAAAATAACAGTGAGGGGCTCCACCCGGGGAGGAAGGAGGGCAGGTAATACAAAAGGCGAAGGCAAAGGGGGGGGGAGGGGTCATCAGACAAATAACAACAAGGTAGTTTGATTAAAGCCTCAAGAAATACTTGTAATTTTTATTTACCTAAAAAATATACCTAATACATGTAAGTATATCATATATGAAAGAAAGTTAAATCAGTTGAACTGACACGACTCTCCACAAGTACGACAGACGAACAAAAGCACTGCCACCAGGCAGGAGACACTTCCTTTGGAATGGTTGGACAGGGCAGTCCAAGTGACTTCCATAAGAATTTAGATTATCAACATAGCCCTTGATTGCCCTTTAGTGGGTAAGGGTATGTCCCTATTTCTGAAGTCACCAAACACTTAGGGCACAGGACTTGGATGATTCAAGCTGAATCAGACCTGAAATAGCCTTTCCTGCAACCTAGCATCCATGGCTCTAGAAGACAGCATTCAAGCTACTAAGGGAAGTAAGAAGTTAAACAGGCCCACACAATGGCATTATCTACGAACTAAGACAATGTCCAGCATGACAAAACATGCATAAAGAAGCAGCAAGTGTCCACACGGCAGTGACAACTAATAGCTGTCTAGTAGGACTTACAGCCTATCAACAGGAATAAAGTCATGCCTGGTCCTGGAAACACAACTGATAAGGTCACGGGCCTTAGAAAAGAATCTATTACTTCCACTTTGCTATATTTGCATAATTCCTTACTATATTCTAAATGTTATCTTTATGCCACAGATAAAGATAGCCACCAGCCCTCATTGAAGAAGCTTCTCTTTACCACAAATGGAAACCATTACAGAAAACGAAAGCAAAAAGATCAGCAGATGGGTGAAGGCCAGCCCCAGTGATTACATCTACTTGACATCCTGCCTCTGTGTCTCAGGGAACAGCATGGAAGAGCAGGAAGAAAGACCGTAAGAGCCAGAATACAGAGAAACTTGCTATAAAACAGTCTCTCCTAGAAATGGCTGCATAAATGAGATTGGAGTGACGCCAATATCAACAGATATGTTATCGTGGGAGGGGAAATTTTTGCAGGACCCTACCCCTAGACAAAGAGCTACAGGGTAACTAATGATTGATGGGATTAGGAGAATAAACTCCTCCCAAGGATGAGTCTTCTTATTGGTTGTTCAATGCAGAGTGGTACACACAATGAAAACAGACACAGCAGGTTGTTCTTATATACATTGGTGTGCACATCATGAGCACAGACACACAGACACACACACACACACACACACACACACACACACACACATATATATATATATATATATATATATATATACACACACAAAATAAAAAGGAAAGAGGCTGGCTATCATCTTGAGATTGGAGTAGCCATGAAAAGGGTTCTAGAAAGAATCATGGGGAAGGTCTGCATGGAGGCAAGGAAAGGAGAAATGATTATTCTATTTTAATTAAAATATTTTTTAATTTAAAGCATTCTGCCTATGTGATTACATGTGGAATGGTGAAAAGAGGATCACTGATTACCCAAATGGGACATATATAAACACCAGGAATCTTAAAAGTCAGGGAGAAATCAGGGGAGGGCACCAGGGGGAGATTGGCAGCAGAAGAGGAAGTATGAATAGACAATGATGTAGTATTAGGAAAACTGAAATTTCTGAGGTGGCACTGGAGAGGAAGAGGACGCTGAATGGAAGATGCAAGAAGCTACTTCAGCTAAAGAAGGCAAGGGAGTGGATTTTCCACAGCTTGCAAAAGAGAAACACACCCTGTAAACATCTTCAGCCTGGAGAGACCGTGCTGGCTACTAAAGTACCAAACTGTAAAATAATAAATGTGCATTGTTCCCAAACAGGCAATGTGAGGGTAATCTGTCAAGGCAGCAGTAGGAAGCAATACAGCAAGAAAAGTGATATGCAAACATAATGCTGAACAGCCCATCTTCTGCGTCCATCTGCTACCAGACTGGACAACACTGAGGCTCAGCAGCTATTTGCATATCACGCTGGAGGGTTTGGTTGCTGCTATTAGGGCTGCCAGGGATGGAGTTAGGGGCTCACTCAGCAAGGTGAGCACTCCAGAACTGAGCTTTAGCCCCTGCAGTGTTCTGCAGTGAATGCCCTCTGTTTTACAGCTGTCCTGTTTCAATGTCCACCACACATCTCGGCTCTTTCTTCCACCCACACAGGCACTGATGGAGATTATTCCTCCATTTGTCTTCAGGTCTGAGAAAGACACTGTCCCTATTTTATAGTAATTTGTTTGTTTTACACCCTATTTGACCTTTCTGTTCACAGGCAGAATGAATGATCTGCAGCTTATGCAATCGTTTCAGAATCAGAATAGAAAATTGCAGCTTCAAGGTGAAGTGATTTTTTTTGTTCACATTGTGAATAAATAGCCCATGTGTGATAGAATTCAGATCTGCCCAACTTCAAAACCATACTCTTTCTTTTAAGATCATGCTGGAAACTACATGGGTTCATCTGCTGAGACAGTATTGACAGATCATAAGTAAATAATAATCACACTGAATTGTTGCATCATTCGTTGGTTTTGAAAATTCCTGGGCATTCTCTTTGTGCATGGCTTTCTTCCAGGAGCTGGGCATTCACCAGTGACAAGGAAAAGCAGGCTCTACAGCTTGAGAATGCCTGTCAAATTGTACCTATTGTTACTATGCTTTCTTTTATTTGACAAATCCTAGCAAGAACCCTACTAAGCACATTTTTCTACAATTCCTCTAAACTTCCCAGTCCTTTGCTGCTGGTCTTTTAAGTCCTTAAGGAGGACTAAAATGCAAGAAGTATCATCTGGGAGACACCTCAGCAGTTAAGGTACTTACTACACAAGAGAGAAGGCTCTTAGAACCCACAGAAATGTTGGGTGTGGTTCAACACCTACAATCCAGTACTTCCAGTTTGAGGTAGAAGGATTGCTACTACTTTGAGAGGCTAGCCTGGGCTACATGATGAGTTCAGGCCTGCCTCCTCTCCATTGTGAAACACTATCTCAAAGGAAAGGGCAGCAACAGGAGGAGGAAGAGGAGGAGGAGGAGGAGGAGGAGGAAATGCTCTTAATGCTTCAGCAGCATGGATGACTGAGGGCCATGCCACACACTGGATATCCCAGCACTTAGCTGAGGGAAGAAGCTAGCCTAGACTACACAGAGAATTCCTGGCCAACCTGAGCTACAGTGTGAGACTGTCTCTCAAAAAAAAACGGAGGAGGAGTGGAAGAGGGGGAGGAGGAGGAGGGAAAGGAAGGGGGGAGTGAAAGATGGGGAGGGGAGGAAGGAGAAGGAGGAGGAGGAGGAGACCTGATCACACAAATAGCACAGGAGATCTGAGTGTGGAGGCACACAGTGGGAATCTGAGTATCTGAAAGGCTGAGACAATCAGATTTTGAGTTCCGGACCAGACTGGACTACAAAAAAAGAGCCTGCCTCAATCAGACAAAGCAACAAAAAGATGAAACACACTTGGAACATAGACTTAACTTAAGAGGCAGACAATAAATAATATTCTTCTTCTTATCATCATCATTGTGTTCTATATTGGCAGGATGTTACTGTTACATGGAAGTTATGTTGGTAAAGCTGTTATAAAAATTGCATTACTGAAAGTTAACAATACTTCTTTCAGTATATTTCCCTGAAAATGTCTATGGAAAGAAGGACAGAATGACCTAAATATAATATATAGTCAAGTTTTCAGACACTTTGGAATTGGCATTTTCAATTTTATTAATATTATTGTTGTTGTAAAAGATAGCCTAAAGGAACTCTTTCCATTCCTCCAGTGCTGTCCTTTCACAGTAACTCTCAGAGGAAGGATTGTTATAACAGGGTGTCATTTGCTATTAACTATGGACTATTTACTCTTGGAAAGTTGTAACACCATCTAACCCATGTAATATCCCATCAGACGTTAAGAGGGCTTAGACCTACTAAGATAGAAAACTGCATTAGTGCCTCTTCAATTATTCTTTGAATGCCTTTTAAATGGGCCCTTGTTTGTTTGTTTGTTCATTTATTCCTCTATTCATTTAAATATTTATTATTTAATTGTATAGCTAATAACAGAATAAATCTCTTTCTGTAAGTATATACCTTTTAGGCTCTGTTTCCCTGTAGATTCTGAAGTAACACAGTTTTCTAAGGAATTTTATTCATGTTCCTTTCAGAAGTTAGGGTTTCAAGGGTACTTCCTGGACTCAGTGTGATGCAGGACACAAGGGCTTTAAAGACACCCTGCCTCTGTAATTAGCTCTACACACATAGCGTCATCCCTCCTAGCCTCAGCTCCCTTTTATGGAGACTGGGCATCAGAATGACTGTCAGGCTTAACCATTGCTCGGAAAGATCTTAGCCACAGAACATATATTCAATAATGCATACAAGCCTTTTTCTTTCTGAGACAGGAATTCTCTGTGTAGCCCTGGCTGTGCTGGAACTCACTCTGTACACCAGGCTAGCCTCGAATTTGGAGGTCCACTGTCCTTTGCCTCCCAAATGCTGGGATTAAAGACATGTGCCACCACGCCTGGCAAACAAGCTTTGCTAATTACTAAAGCTAATATTTTTCAGGTCACTGTTTGAGAATCCCATCATGCATATAATATGTAATTTTTAAATCAAAACCACCTCCCTCATCTCTAACCCCTCCCCTAGCCCACCATCACTTTTCCCTCTCAGTTTCATGCACTCTTTTTAAAGCCCTATAAGTCCAGTTACTAAGAGTGGGATCATTAACTGGAACATGAGCAATCTAACAGGGGCGTCAAAACTGATGAAAACAGATGCTTCCCCTCCCCCCCACAATCATCAGTTACCAATAGCTTCTCAGCTCGGGGTTCGACTTCATAAGCCTCTTTTCCCATATGTATTGTACCTCTTAATACATTAGGGTGGTAACTAATTTGTCTATTTCTCAATAGCCTCATTTGAGCTGAAAGACACATACACCTTTTGAATCTCAGTGACAGTCCCGGCTTTCATTCACTGATCCATATTCAACAAAGGATTCTGGCCTATTTTTGTCATTTCTCAGCATGTTGTAACCCTCAGGTGATCAACAGCGTTGTTCAGCTGTATTTATCTCTATAAAGTTATTCATAACAAAATCACAATTAGCTCTGATCACCTCCAGAGACTAAATTGTAATCATCAGAGAATGGAATTAGATTTCCATATTATAAAGGAATTTGGGGACTAAAGCATCCTGCTGTTTTAGTAAACTATTCATTTGCTTGTGGTTTTGCACAAAATTATAATTCAGGAACTATTTTTTTTTTTTTACCTAAACTCGGTAGGGCAGTACACCAGCCCTTTCCCCAGCCTGGTATTTCCCTGGGCAACACTCCTCATGGGAAAAGAAATTTCTTGCCTTCGGACAGAGTGACAGGCTCTCTGCCAGGAAAAGTCCTCTATCACAGGAAAAGAAATTTCTTTCCTTCGGATAGAGTGACAGGCCCTCTGCCAGAAGAAGTCCTCTATCTTGTTTCATCCTGACAGCAGCTCTTAAGAGTGGGCACTAGAAATCACATTTTAGTCCTTTGAAAACTCAGGCTTAAAGGTTAAGCTAAATTACCTGGTGTCATCATTATTCAAACCTGATCCAAACTCCCTTCAAGCTCGACTGTTTCCAACGCCACACCACCTCCTTCGGATCAGCAACAATATTTTTTTCTTTCAAATCAGAGTTCTATACCATGAGCAAAATGATTCTATCTCTGTGGTGAACAAAGTTTACTAAATACATATAGCATTTGGCTGTTTCCTTTATAAAAATTGACTCTGCATAACAGCATGGTGTATAATAACATGAATCTGGGTCAGGCCACTATTTTCCAAACCAAGACCTTCAGAGCATTGAGCGAGTGTAATATTCACCCCTAATATTCACCTGTGCAAAGCTCTGCCTCTTTCATCTCATCTCTAAAGCCTTTCCTCAAACCTCAGCTACTCATTCAGTCTTGTGACTCTACATGGCCTCTACATGTGCTGACTTTGACCATTCCAACATGTTATGATTTGGGGTTTTAAAATGTCCTCGGAGTGCACGTGTTGAAGGCTTGATGCCCAGTGCAATGTTGTTCAGAGCTGGGGCCTTTGGGGAGTAGCTGTAATCGCTCTGATTCCACTGAATATTAGTCCATTCAGAGTCACAGCTTAATGGATTTCAAAGGAGGAGAAAGAACTCCCTGTGCTTCCCAGAGGTAGCAGCATCCCTCAGACAGGTGCTGCTCTACAGTGTTCAGCCTTGCAAAGGCCCAAAGCAATAGTGTCAAGAGACTCTGCAAGGAAACTTTTAAAGTTACAGGCCAAAATGATCCTTTGTCCTTATGAGTTGATTGCCTTTGGTATCTTACCATATCAGTAGAGGGTGAATTGTCACACAGCCCTTCTCAGGACCGCCGTGTGCATGACTGAGATCTTTCTCACACAGTCCAATTCTTCCCTCTTCAAACGCATCACTTCCTTTGACTTCTAAACATGTTTAAATCTCCTCTTTTAAAAACAAGTGAATAATAGGAGAAAAGGGAATTCTCTGCAGTGACATCATCCTGTGTCAATGAACCTCTTTATGGAGATGGCTTCAAATGTGGCAAACCAGCCACTGGGCAAAATGTCCTCATTTCTGCCACAGACAGAATTTCTCCTAAAAATGGGCAAGCATGGATGCAGGATAAGCAAGTCCTCAATAATTCCTCCCTTACAAATATATCTGTCAGATATACTGGGCCAGAAGGTTAAAGATGATGCTCCAATGTTATAGAGAGTTTCGGGTGACTGCTCAGGCAGCAAACTATCTCTGTCATTTTTTTTCCACTTTGGAAGCTGCTAACCAACCTGCACTTCCTGTCTACTCAGATAATTAATTTTATTCCTTCTCAAGTCTCTGATGGGGTTGAAGACTAGATAGTTTAGTCTTACAATTAAGCTTAGTTGCTTAAGGGTTAAGATGGTTTTAGGTCTAGATAGATGTTTTAAATTGATAGCAATCAGATATGATAGATATTGATTTACATTCAGAATTTTAGACTCACCAAGATAGGAAAGATGCAGGAGGAGGAAGTCCCCCTCAGGAACAGTCATAGGGGAGAGGAATAAGGGGAAAATGGGAGGGAGGGAAGAATGGGAGGATACAAGGGATGGGATAACCATTGAGATGTAACAAGAATAAATTAATTTTAAAAAGCCTAAAGCAAATAAATAGGCAACAAAAGAAAAAAAAACTGCCAAATACAAATAGCCAAAACACTATGACTGTAACATTTATATAATTCCTGATTGTTTCATGGTTCTTCTTGCTGCGGGTAGTTCACTGTGTATATGTGTAATAATATAAATGTATAGGTAAAAAAAGAAATCACCCTGCAGCCAGAGTTGAGCTTTTGTCCTCCTCAGCATCATCCAGCATCTCTTCTCCCATCCTTTTCCCTGACTCCTCAGGAGTTCTGTATTCACTGCATGGAACGGAGTCTGGAGCCAAAGCCTAGTTATTTTTTCTTATCATCCAAGGCTCCACAGTGATTTTCTTCTGTGTCTCTGGGCATGCTTTTACCATACTAACTCATCCTCCTTACTCCATACCCCAGCCCCACTATAGGGGTTTCTCACCTCTCTGTTCTACCCCTCAGACAACTGTAATTCTATTGTTTTTCCTTGTCTCATGGTTTTAATTGCCATCTACATCACTGGTTCTCAACCTTCCTAATACTGTAGCTCATTAATCCTCTAGGATTAATAACGTAATTTAGTTGTTACTTCATGACTGAAGTTTTACTACTTCTGTCAATGGGAATATAAGTATCTGATATGCAAGATGTCTATTAGGCAACTGCTAGAGGGGTCGTGACCCACAGGTGAAAACCACTGGTCTATATGGGGATGACTCAGGAACTTGAGCCTCTCTCAACTCCAGTTATTTAAAGTGAGTTACAGGGCTATACATGAACCTCCAAGAAAATATCTCTCTCTCTCTCTCTCTCTCTCTCTCTCTCTCTCTCTCTCTCTCTCTCTCTGTGTGTGTGTGTGTGTGTGTGTGTGTGTGTGTGTGTGTGTGTGTGTCTGTCTGTCTGTCTGTCTGTCTGTCTGTCTGTCTGTCTGTGATGAAGTAGATAAAATTCAAAGTGCCTTAACTGGATTTCCTTTCTGAAAGTCATTGATCTGCCACAAACAAACTCAATGGTACGCATTTTCCATCTGTGAGTCTCAATCAGTCCCATCTCTTCTGTGTTTAACACCCAAATATTAATGAAATGAATGCTCTTAATTTATTATCATCTCTCAACTTCAGCAGGAACAGACTGCTTTGGATCCTCCTACATTATCTTAACATCCATTCACAAACTCTAGTCCTACTGAACTCTGCATACCGTTTCATGTCCTTCTCTTACTCCTACTTGCTATTATCCTGCTTTGAAATCACAGATACACCATGCTCTCTCTGATTTTGGACCTTAACATGCTGGTCATCCTACCAGAGTCACTCAGTTACACTGGACAGAATTTACTTGCCAACCTTTCTTCGAAATACCTGTTTACCATCAGAATGGCTAAAATAAAAAATTCAAGTAACACCACATGCTGGTGAGGAGGTGGAGAAAGAGGAACACTCCTTGATTGCTGGTGGAAATGCAAACTAATACAACTACTTTGGAAATCTATCTGGCATTTTCTCAGAAAAATGGGAATAGGGCTTCCTCAAGACCCAGCTATTCCACTCCTTGGAATATACCCAGAAAATGCTCCACCACACAACAGGGACATATGCTCAACCATGTTCATAGCGGCCTTATTCATAATAGCCAGAACATGGAAACAGCCTAAGTGTCCCTCAGTAGAAGAATGGATAAAGAAACTGTAGTACATTTACACTATGGAATACTACTCAGCTATTAAAAACAGGTGGATTGACCTAGAAATGTTCATAATGAGTGAGTTCACCCAGAAGCAGAAAGAGGCAAATGGTATACACTCACTTTTATCTAGACACTAGCCCAAGGGGCATGTCCCATGAAAGTCTTCACTTACCAGGAAAGTGGGGGCAGAGAGGTGGACATCCTATTAGGACTTTAGGTGAGAGAAGCATAGGAGAATGGGGAAATAGAAGGATCCAGAGGGTCCTAGAAACCTACAAGAAGAACATTATGATGGGCAGATCTGGGCCCAGGAGTCCGGCTCAAACTGTGGCACCAGCCAAGGACAATACGGGCAGTAAACTTTGAACCCCTACCCAGATCTAGCCAATGAACAGGACATTCTCCACTGTTGAGTGGAAAGTGGGGACTGACTTTCACACGAACTCTGGTGCCCCATTTTTGACCACTTTCCCTTGTTGGGGAGGCCTGGTGGCACTCAGGGGAAGGATAGCAGGCTACCAAGAAGAGACTTGATACCCTATGAACATATATAGGGGGAGGAGGTCCCCCTCAGTCACAGACATAGGGGAGAGGAGTAGGGGGAAAGTGGGAGAGAGGGAGGAATGGGAAGATACAAGGGATGGGCTAACAATTTAGATGTAATATGAGTAAATTAATAAAATATTTTTAAATGCCTGTTTAGACATTTTTTCTATGACAGGGTATATCTAAGCTCCAAACACCAAAAAAGAAGTTATTTACTATAATCACCACATCCATTTGATTTCTTTTTTAATTTTTTTATTAATTTATTCTTGTTACATCTCAATGGTTATCCCATCCCTTGTTTCCTCCCATTCTTCCCTCCCTCCCATTTTCCCCTTATTCCCCTCCCCTATGACTGTTCCTGAGGGGGATTTCCTCCCCCTGTATATGCTCATAGGATATCAAGTCTCTTCTTGGTAACCTGCTATCCTTCCTCTGCCACCATTTGATTTTAGTAAATTCTACCATGCTCTTGATGACTTAGTTAGTGTTCAGTTACAGTCATCTATTCTTAACTCTGTTGGTTCAGGGCCAATCTCAGTCTTAATTATATAAACGTCTATTATCTGGAGAAAAAAAATAATTCTTGACCTGATTTTGTAAGGACAGATACATGTACATAGAGATAGATTATGTAGTTTACAATATGACATAGTAGAAAATGCCCTCCGAATGAAAGGCTAGGAGCTGGAAAGATGGCACAACCATTTAGAGGATTTGTTCTTGCAGAGGACCCACATTAGATTCCTAGCAAACATGTCAGTTCACAACCATCCAGCGTATAGAATGCTAACTTCTTACCTCTGTGGGTACCAGGTATACACTCAGTAGTCAGACATACATGTAAGCCAAACATTCATACACATATAATAAAATAATGAAATCTTTTTATTTTAATTTAATGAAAGGCTAAAGAAATCTCCTTTAAAATAAATCTACATAAACTGACTTAGGAAAACCATGGCAAGCTATTAGGTGAAAACTTAGGTTTCAAACTCACTATGAAGAATAATACCACATTTTTATGAAACTCATATCTGGGTGTGCTTCTACATATAAACAATAATGTTCCAAAGCATAGTCCCCAGAGTATCATTAACCAACATTGTTTCTGGGATTTTCAGCTGATCTGTACTCAATATTCTACATCATGAGCATGTGTGGGTCACTTAGCATTAATTACTTCTCTTGTTGCTGTGACAAATTTTTCAACAAAAATCTCATAAACAGCCACTCTCAACCTGTGGGTCATGACCTTTTTGGCAAATCTCTAGCTCCAAAAATATTTATATTAAGATTCATGGTAGTAGAAAAATTATATTTATAAAGTAACAATAAAAATAATTTTATGCTTGAGGGTCATGAAAAGAAGAAGAACTGAATAAGGCTGCTATGCACATGGTTGAGCAAATTTTCTTGTTGTGTGCTGGAGCATCTTCTGGGTGTATTCCAAACCCAGAAGCAGAAAGACTCAAATGGTATATACTCACTTATATCTGCATATTAGCCCAAGGGGCATGTCCCACGAAAGCCTTCACTTACCAGGAAACTGAGACAGAGGGGAAGACATTCTAGTGGGACTCTAGATGAGAGAATCATGGGAGAATGGCAAAGTAGAAGGATCCAGAGGGTCCTAGAAGCCTACAAGTAGAACATTATGATAGGCTGATTTGGGCACAGGGGTCCCGCTCAAACTAAGGCACCAGCCAAGGACAATACAGGCGGTAAACCTTAAACCCCTACCCAGATCTAGCCAATGGACAGAACACTCTCCACAGTAGAGTGGAGAGTGGGATATTACTTTCTCACATACTCTGGTGCCTCACCTTTGACCATGTCCCCTGGAGGGGGAGACCTGGTGGCACTCAGAGGAAGGACAGCAGGTTACCAAGAAGAGACTTGATACCCTTTGAACATATACAGGGGGAGGTAATCCCCCTCAGGAACAGTCATAGGGGAGGGGAATAGGGGGAAAATGGGAGGGAGGGAAGAATGGGAGGATACAAGGGATGGGATAACCATTGAGATGTAACAAGAATAAATTAATAAAGGAGAAAAAAATGAAAAAAAAAAAAGAAGAAGAAGAACTGTATTAAAGGATTGAAGTGTAAAGAAGGTTGAGAACCACTGCTGTGAAGGAAGGAAATACTCATCTTGGCTCCTGATTTGAGGAACTATTGTCTTCCATAGAAAGGCAGGATGATAGCAAGAATAGGAGGCAGGTGGCGACAGTGTCCGTAGTAAGGAGGCAGACAGAATACTGGTGCTCGAGTGGCTGCCTCCTTTTTTCATTTGTATTCCCTCCAGAACCCCATACCATACATAGCACGAGGCAACTAATGTTCAAAGTCAGTCTTCCCTCCTTGGTTAAATCTTTCTGGGAACATCCTCACAGATGTGGCAGAAGTTATGTCTCCTGGGTGACTTCAAATTGACTCAAGTTGAGAATAAAGCTTAACCAACACAGTCAGATTTCCATTACTATAAAAAAAAAACACAATCATTTTGGCTAATAGTTTCAGAGATTTAAGTACATGATCAGCTGACTTCGTTTGTTGGGCTTGTGGTAGTACATTCTGGTAAAACTACAGGGCAAATCAAAATCACCACAAATGTAAGAAGTGATAATGGAGAAAAGTAAGATGCTGGGGTCCTGCTAGCCCCTTCGAGATCAAATGTAATTGATTTGAAGGCGTCCACCTCCCAGTAGCATAAGGCGGGACCAACACTTGAGTTGTGGAACAGATCATTAGATGTTCTGGATCTAAGCTATAGAAGTGTGACGGTGTTATAGTGAGGGGACATTACCTTTTTAATTGAACCTTTTGAAAGAATTTTGGCACATCTCTTTTCCCTGTGGGGGTGACAGAGAAGGTTTTCATTTGTTCTTGACCAAATAAGTAGAATTACAAGAGGCAACTCGCACTGAGTTGTGGCTGTCAGGCAGGCAGATGGCACACTATCACTGTTCCCACAAGACAAGGGTAGTGGCTGAGGCTCTTGCCATCTGTTGCTGGGGGGGTGCTTAGCAGGTCTTTGTGAAGACAGGTCTTAGTTTTATAAATTCAACACACTAGGAGTGCTTCTGCTTAAAGGACACCATTTGACAGGAAAGATTAGCTACTTCTAGATATTTTGGTGAAAGCTTTCTCAAATCAGGACTCTACTTATCATACTTAGAAGCATGCAAACAGAAAGGGCCAGAAATAAACTCAATTCTTTCTGAATTTGAAAGTGTATATAACCTAGCATTCACTTGCAAATACCATGAATGAATTCTAGGTTCAAACAATAAGTCGTCTCTTAGAGGTCATGAGAAGAACAGCCATGGGAGAAGCGCTGACATGTCAACTCCTTGGTTTGTTGACATGAAACAATGAAAGGCAGGGCCTTGAACGCAGACGTTCCTGCACCTAAATTCGAACTCGTCACTGGGATGGTTGTGTGAACTTGAGGAAGTGTCCGGTATTGTGTCTGGGCTTCAGTTTCCTACAAAGTGGCTCTTATAAGATGCAAGGAAGCAGAACTTTGAATTCCTGGCTCTCAGCCTGGTCCAGTGCAAATCCTTGGTTTGTAGCACTGCACATGGAGTGTTTCCCTGATGAGCATTAAGTGCTCTTGTTGCAACTACTCAAGTACCTACTGCAGACTGCATGCTAGAGAGGTAATATGAAGGAAAAAAGTTCAAGTCCTCTGCAGCTTACATGTCCATAGAAGGCTGAATATTGTCTCCCTGAAGATGCTCACATCATTTCCCCAATTAATGACAACTACTCTAAGTGGGAAAAGGTTCTTTTTAGGTGTGACTGAAGTGTGGATGGATCCTCAGATCAGGGGAGTGCCCTGAGTTATCTGAGAGAGCCTGTGTAGTGATGAGGATCCTTAGAAGAAAAGAAGGAAAACGTAAAAATAGAAGTGAAAAACTTGCAATGGTAGAAGGAAAGGATGGGGAGGCAAAGGAGACAACAGTGGCCTGCAGATGCTAGAAAAGGAGAAGGAGTGATTGGTTCCTTTGCCCTGGAGGATCAGGCTGTGCCATACCTTGGCTTCTGCCCAATAAAATGGATTTCCGACTTCCGAACCATAAGAGGATAGATATGTTATCTTCAGCCACTAAGCTTATAATCATCTGTTACAACAGCCTTAGGAAACTAATAAACTGGGAAGAATTAAACTACTAATTACACAATAATTTAATACAATTGTGATAAGTGCTTAGGTGATTAAGTAAATAAAAATGAGTTAGCGAAAGAAAGTCTGGGAAGCAGGGCACCTCCTTGGGAGGGACCGGTTTCCATTTTAGATTTTCAAACTAAAAATATGTTTACAAGGCCAGGGTGGGGGTAGAAGGAAGAGAAAAGCATTCTAGGCACAGAAAAATCTTTGTCAAAAAGGAGCTCACTCAGAGTATGGATCACAGGGAGAAAGGAATGTGAGGAGAATGAAAGAAGAGAAGACAGAGTCAGCAGGAGAGGACAGTGAG
>NC_140484.1:25198260-25375760 GCF_964271855.1 Acomys minous
GGTCCCACAGAACTCCGAACATTACAAGTTACTACCAATGCCCTTGGTTTCCTTCCAGAACCTAATGGTAAGACACTATTGCTGAATACACCACGTACTTGAGTCTTAGGACATGGGGGAATCGACCTGGTACTCAGTTGGAAGCTTCATCCCCACTGGCTAGCTTTCATGATGCTGGAAGATGCAATGCCTGGTACCAGAAGAAGAAAGTAATTATCAGCTTTACACAGATGTGAATAATAACACAATAACAATTGGACTGGCAATACATGCCCGTTGATGCAGCAGTAGCATGGATCCAATAGCATAACAAGCAACTTTATGATTGGTTTATGACCCTCTCCACAAATTGAAACCCATACCTCGTACCATTATCGGGGGTCAAGAACCCATGGATAAATAGGTCACAGGCCCTAGAGGAGAGCCTACTATTGTTACTTTACTAAGTGGGCATAATTTTAAACCGACTCTTAATCATTTGTTGTTATACTCATATTAGTGTATCTCTTGGGGCTGAACAGATGGCTTCATGGGTAAGAGCACTAGCTGCTCTTCTGGAGTATCTGGGTTTGATTCCCAGCACCCACATGACAGCTCACAACTGTCTGAAACTCCAGTCCCAAGGGATCTGATGACCTCTTCTGACTCCCAAGGGCACATACATCATGCACAATCATACATGCAGGCAAAATACCCATACACATAAAAATAAGTTAATTCAACTTAAAAGGCTGTTGGTTCATCTCTCAACCCTCATCAGAGAAGCTTCCGTTTGTGGTAGATGGCAAGTAACAGAGAGACTCACACCTACTCAAAGTGTAAAACATGAGAGACTACAGAATGCTCAACCCTAGGTGGGATATTTATATCACATTGTCATCTCCTAAGGCCCAGTGATCATTGTGAAAGAGAGGGCAGAAATACTATAAAAGCCCAAGTGGTGGCTTTATACTATTTACAAAGAAACAGTGTTTTCTGGACAGAGCAGAGCGGGTGTACATATGAACTCACATTGGTTGTGGCAGCATGCACAAGATGTGCACAAGTTCAAGCCAAACATATTTTTGGCATGGAGATGGGAGGTGAGCACCAATACTCCCCCTAGTTAGCAATCAATAGCTGCTGGAAAATGTGTGGTAGATGGTAGACTGACCAGAAACCAGGGCTCAGTCACCCATCTAAGGGTATGTGGGCTATAAGACAGACAGACAGACAGACAGACAGACAGACAGACAGACAGACAGACAGAGACAGAGACAGAGAGAGACAGAGACACAGAAACAGAGAAAGTCAAAGAGAGACAGACATAAAGACAGAGAGAGGTTGGGAAGGAGAGAAAACAAAGTTGAGTGGGTAGATCTTAGAGTTATCAAGAGTGTGGTGAATATAACCAAAACACATTGTCTGAAATTATCTAAAACCTAATAAAAATAAGAAAAGGATACTAAACTGTAGGTAAAAGACAAATAGAGTATAAAATATAAATGATTCCTAGCAAGTAATTGGAGAAAGAGAAGCCAAAGAACAGAATAAACTAACAAGTGGGAAAGTGGTGGTCACTTTCAACTCTGATCAAATGAATAAAGCCAGGGATTCAGAAACCACTAGGAACCAAGTAAAACAATAACAACGAAAATTAAACTCACACAGGGCATCAGAAGACCAGAGAAAAGCAAATACATAAAACTCTTCAAAGCATCAGGAGAAACAGATGCCTTATTTGAAAGAGTAGAAGACAAGATTACACCTTCAGCTGTCAACATTTTTTAAAAAACAGTAATTCTCAACCTGAACTCTATGGGGGGAAAAGCCAAGGAAATAAAAGTTGCTGCTACTGGACTCAGAATAAATAATAAAAAGAGTTCTTATGTTAAAACAAAAAAAACATTAAGAGAAGAATGCAGAGAGATATAAAAGGAGACCATATGAGTAAATAAGAGTGTGTTGACAAACAGTAAAAGAGAATTTAAAACCCAGAGAACATGAAAATATATGAAGAAAAGTTCTTTGTATTACCTGAAAATTGTTTAAAGTGGTAACTTATATTATGCTGTGTCAAAAAACACATGTGATCTCTGGTGTAATTATGGAAAGAATGGTGAAATAATGGTAAGAGGAACAGAAAAAATTTAAGTTAGTCAAAGAGAAACAAAAATATTTAAGTTAATAGAACAACAACAACAAACAAAAACCGAAAAATAAATACAAAGCAAGTAGAAGAAACCCAGAACAAATAAATATACACGAACCCAAATGTTCCATGCTTGTAATAAATGCAAGTGCATTAAACAAAATTCAAATATATATTCTGCCTACAGTAAAACACAAAAGTAATGGTTTAAAAGGTTTTCCTTTTTAATATATTCATGGATCGTTATAAGTTTCCCTGTGGGACTGTCTTTCAGAGTTCACTTCAGGTTTTCAAATACATAAATATCTCTTATAATTAGATTAACTTATTGAACCATACAAGCCTCTGTTAGGCCTTTTTCCTCCTTTCTTTTTTTTTTTTAAGTCTTAGTTTATTTTAGTTACTAAGACAAGGATGTTAAATTAATAATATAGAATTTTTCACGCTTTTCTTATTTAATTCTTATTGCTTTTATTTAGTACATTTTGAGATCCCATATTAAATGCATGTATATTTACATTTTTACTTTCTACTTTGTATGTCATTTTGTTTAATATAAATATATTATTTATTTTCCTGTAAGCAGAATATATTTGGATTTCATGTAATCCACTGCATTTATTGTACCCCTGAGCACAGGGATGCCTGTATCTTACTCCATTGGTCATTTGGATTTGCTTGTACCTTACCTCCACTGAGCATTTGGATGTGCGTGTATCTTAGTTTTGGGGATTTCTTCCACCTGTTTTGTATTTATTTTTCTATTTTAATTTTTTATTTCAATTAACTTGAACATTTTGGTTTCCTTCCTCTTAGCTTAATTTTTTTCTTTTGCCCATCACTGTGTTTAATATGAAATATTTCACCATTCCTTTTACCACATTAACCAAAAGTTGAAACTATCATCTTAATAGATGTCAGAATAAAAAAAGGACCTCACACTTGTGATAAAATAAGAGCTCTGAGAAAAGTGGTAAAATGCCATTGCGTTAACTGGGGAGTACACTTTTGGGGGAAAACTTTGCCACCGCCACAATTTTCCTTGCAATCAGCAACTATACGAGAACAGCCTCCACTGTGTCAATTTTTCACCTTGACCTGAAGTCCTAGGCCACGTAAAAGGTCACAACAGACAAAGCACAAGGACCGAAGCTGAAGAAACTATGCTCTGACAGCATAAATTAATGAATAAAAAACATCTAAGTTAAATACTATGTTACCATAACTAAATGATCTGAGTCAATTGGGCAATCGATCATCAAGTGGTTTTCTATACACACAATGATAGGAGAAGATCAAATTATATCACACGTAAGAAGAACTTTCAGACCCAAACACCTAAATATGCTAAATAAAAAGTAACTAAAGTATAAGTCCACTTGTCCATAACCCTGCTACTCTGGAGGCTGAAGCAGAAAGATACATTTCGAGGCTAGCCTGCTCTACCATAATGAGACATTCTCTATAAGTAAATAAGTAAATAAACAAAACATTTCTAGTGAAAATGACAGAAAGGTATTGATGAAATTTAAAAGAGCTACATAAGGAAGTATGCCTAGTGTGCCTTATTTAGCAGGATGCATATGTAGACCCTGGCTATGAGCACCTCCCATGTCTTGCAAGCATAATGAGGGAAGGAAAATGCCAGGATGTGTGTTCCTATAAAGCACGTCCCATGAAAGTCTTCACTTACCAGGAGATTGGGATAGATGTGAGGACATCCTACTTGGACTCTAGGTAAGAGAAATATAGGATATGGGGAAATAGAGGGACCCAAAGTGTCCTAGAAACCTACAAGAAGAGCATTGTGATGAGCAGATCAAGGCCCAATGGGGTCTGCTCAAACTATTGCACTAACCAAGGACAATACAATAGTAAACATCAAACCCCTACTCTGATCTACCCAATGGACAGGACATTCTCCACAGCTATGTGGAGAGCAGGGACTGACTCCGACATGAACTCTGGTGCCCCATATTTGATGACCTCCCCTTGATGGGGAGGCCTGGTGGCACTCAAAGAAAGAATAAGCAGGCTACCAAGATGAGACTTGACAGCCTATGACCACATAGTTGTGGAGGAGGTCCCCCTCGGTCATAGACCTAGTGGAGGGGAATAGGGTGAAAGTAGGGAGGAGGGAGGAATGGAAAGATACAAGTGATGGGATAACAAATGAGTTGTAATCTGAATAAATTAATTAAATTTAAAAAGCAAAAAAATAAAAAATAAACTAAAATTAAAACAAAGGAGCAAACCTACCTTGCTATGACAGTAGTCAGCGGTTACCTGAGGAGACAGTTGGTGCCAAGGACGGTACAAAAAGTGCCTATAGAATGTGCAGATGCTCTGCCCTTGGTCCACATGATCCTTAGATACCTGTGCTTATTTTGTGAAAATTCACAGAGATGTATCCATGTAGAAATGATTTTATACTTTAGTAAATGTAATTTTAAAAATGAACTGGGAGGTAGAGAAGCCATTTTGCTAAAAAGTAATTATCTTCTTTTTATTTATTTTATTTTATTTTATTTATTTATTTATTTATTTATTTATTTATTTATTTGAGCCAGGGTCTCTTCACATAGCCCTGTCCTGGAACTTGCTATGTAGACCAAGTTGGCTTCGAACTCACAGAGAAACACCTGCCTCTGCTTTTAATGCTGGGATTAAAGGCATATGTGCATCACCACACCCAGAAAATTATCTTCTTTTAGTTCCATATTTTATTTTTTTTATATTTTTAATTAATTTATTCAGATTACAACTCAATTGTTATCCCATCACTGTGTCCACTCATTCCTCCTCCCATCCTACTCCCTCCCTAAGCCCCTCCCCTAGGTCTATGTCCAATGAGGATCTCCTTCCCCACTATATAGTCATAGGCTATCAAGTCTCATTGTGGTAGCCTGCTTATTCTTTATTTGGGTGCCACCAGGGCTCCCCACCAAGGGGAGGTCGTCAAATGTGAGGCACCAGAGTTCATGTCAGAGTTAGTCCCTACTCTCCACCCAACTATGGAGAATCTCCTGTCCATTGGCTGGATCCCAGTAGGGGCTCAATATTTACTACTTGGGTTGTCCTTGGTTAGTGCAAGAGGTTGAGCAGATACCCCTGGATGCTGATCCACCCATTACAATGTTCTTCTTGTAGGTCTCTACGATCCTCTGGATTATTCTATTTCCCCATCTCCTGTATTTGTCTTACACAGAGTCCTGGTGGGATGTCCTCACATCTGTCCCAATCTCTTGGTAAGTGAGGACTTTCATGGGACATGCCTTTTGGGCTAGTGCCCAATTATAAATGAGTATATACCATGTGATTCTTTCTGCTTATGGGTTAACTCTCTCAGTATGATTGTTTCTGAGAAACACTTAAAGAAATGCTCAACGTCTCTAGTCATCAGAGAAATGCAAGTTAAAACAATTCTGAGATTCCATTTTACACCCATCAGAATGGTTAAGATCAAAAATTCAAGTGACACCGCATGCTGGCGAGGAGGTGGAGAAAGAGGAACTCTCCTTCACTGCTGGTGGGAATGCAAACTAGTACAGCCACTTTGGAAATCTATCTGACACTTTCTCAGAAAACTGAGAATAGGGCTTCTTCAAGACCTAGCTATTCCACTCCTTGGAATATATTCAGAAAATGCTCCACCACACAACAAAGACATATGCTCAACCATGTTCATAGCGGCCTTATTCATAATAGCCAGAACCTGGAAACAGCCAAAATGTCCCTCAGTTGAAGAAAGGATAAAAAAATTATGGTACATTTACACTATTGGATACTACTTAGATGTAAAAAAAACAAACAACAACAACAAAAAAAAAAAAAAACAAGGAAATCCCCAAAATTTGTGGACAAATGGAGGGAATTAGTTTCATATTTTAAAACCATCTAATACTAATGTCCTGAGTATGATGATGCTCAAGATCTACATTTTCTACACTTCTCATCAAAGTAGTCACGTAGACCATGATTAGGCAACAGAGAGCTGCATTTTAAATTATATTTATTGTTTACTAAAATAATATTTGATCCAAAGATATATACTATCTCATATTAGACCAGAAACTTCTAGAAAGAGTAGGGAATACACTTCAGGGTGTTGGTTAAGGTAAGGACTTTCTGAATAGGAACCTGGTCATGAAGTAATTAGGACAAATACATAAGGATTTCATGGAATTAAAAGGCTTTGAGATTACAAAGAAAAGTGTTAATTGGCTGATCAGGCAGCTTAAAGAATAGGAAGAAATCTTTGCCAATTATACATCTGATAGAGGATTGTACCTAGAATAAATGAAGAACTGAAAAAAGCTAAACACTGCATGCCTTTAATCCCAACATTTGAGGGACAGAGGCAAGTGGATCTCTGTGAGTTCGAG
This sequence comes from Acomys minous, assembly GCF_964271855.1. Lineage (NCBI taxonomy): Eukaryota > Metazoa > Chordata > Mammalia > Rodentia > Muridae > Acomys > Acomys minous. The sequence goes on from NC_140484.1 coordinate 25,204,777, forward strand.
GCCAGCCTGGTCTACAAAGCAAGTCCAGGGCAGCCAAGGCTACACAGAGAAACCCTGTCTTGAAACAAACAAACAAACAAAAACTCAATTTAAAAGAGTGCTATGAAAATGAGCAGGGAGCTCTCAGAAGAAGAAATAAAAATGGTTAAGAAATACATTTTAAAATACTCATCCTTATCCATCGGAGAAATGCAAGTTAAAACTGCTTTGAGATTTCACCTTACCCAGGCAAGATTAAGAAAACAAGACAATAAATGCTAGTTGGAATGTACAGAACAGGGAACTGTCGTACATGATTGGTGGGAGTGAAAACTGGTACCGCTGCTATGGAAATCAGTGTGATAACTCCTTAAAAAAAAAAGAGAGAAAAGATCTAGATCTACCATATGACCTAATTATACCATTCATGGTATACTCAAGGGATTCTGTATCCAACTACTGAGACATATGTCTATCCTTTTTCATTGAGGTTCTAATAAAATAGCACGGAAATAGCCCCGATGTCCATCGGCTGATGAATGGATAATGAAAATGTGGCAAACACTGAAATTTTAAGCATTTGTAAAGAAAAATGAAAGTATGAAATTTTCAGCTATGTAGGTAAAACTAGAAAACATAGTAAGCGAAGTCACCTAGATGCAGAACAACAAATGCCACCTGCTCTCACTCATGTAAGTTCTACTGTCCAATCTTTACATTTGTGAGTTTAGTTTTGGGAACCCATAGAATCGAAACAAAAATGAGGTCATTGGTAGGGAGGGGGAAGAGCAACCATAAGGGAGGGAGGAAGCAGGACATAGGTGATCTGAAAGGGGATGGAGAAGGATGGAGGTGGGAAGAGGGCTAATTAACAGTAAAGATGTCTGGGAAAGCAGAAGAGAAACCTACCATTTCAAAAGCTTGGTAAACACATATGTGAAGTGTGTAATTGTATACATGTGATGTGTGTGTGTTTGTGTGTGTGAGAGAATGTTATGGTTGGCCAGTTCCACTCCAGTGGATGTCCTCACATCTATGAGCAACACAGATTAGAATCAGTAGACCATAAGAGAGAGAGAGAGAGAGAGAGAGAGAGAGAGAGAGAGAGAGAGAGAGACAGAGACAGAGACAGAGACAGAGACAGAGACAGAGACAGAGACAGAGAGACTGACAGAAAGAAAGACAGACAGACAGACAGACAGACAGACAGACAGACAGAGACAGACAGAGACAGAGTCAGAGACAGAGAGAGGAGAGAGAGAAAACATAAAGCTGAGAGGGCTTAAACACATGCGTGTATATTCAAAAATAAAATTATTGTTAAAAAATATATTGGCTTAATATAAAGAAAACAAAAGCCGGTAAACACTCCTCTGTCTGCCTCTTATCCACATGACCAAATTCTACTCAATACAAAGCTGCTAAACTGCTAAGCAGATTGCTTAAGTGAAAAAAATCATGGGCTATTATTCAAGCTGCCATGGAGTGCCTGGTTTTGTTTCAAAAGCATCCTTCACATCCCAGGTGGATAGTGAGCTCTTTGAGCTGTGAGGTCACATCTTCTTCTCTTGAATCTCAGAACCACTTGTCTAAGCAAGTGTTAGCCAACCAGTAAATACTTGCCGCTAAATTCCCAGAAGTTTGTAAGTGTAAAAATTTAAAGGAACCCAGTCTATGAAAAGCGGCTCATTTGAAAGTTGGATTTCCACCACCACCACCACTGATATGGCTAGGTTGGTTGCTAGTCAAAATATCAATATTTTTTGTTCTTTTCAAAAACTGTAGTTTTGATGATCTGGGAATTTGTGAACTAAAAAGACTATTAAAATATGTATGTATATAATAAACAAAGGCTTTAAAAGGAGAGAAGGGAAATGATATGTTATAATCTCAAATTTTAATAAGAAAAAATTTAAAAATCAAATCAAGTTGAAAGAAGATATTTGTAAAGTGAGGAAACCAAAAAACATGTTTTATTAATGAGGATTTTTTTCCTTTTTTTTCTTTTTTGTTTTTTTGTTTTGTTTTGTTTTCTTTTCTTTTTTTTTTTTTTTTCTTCTTTTCTGACAATTTCACATATCCATTTCAGCACCCTGTGTAGCCAAGAATGAGTTTGCATTTCAGATGATCCTGCCTTTCTTCTCCCAAGTGTTGAGATTATGGGAGTGTTCCATCATGTTCAACTTAATAAACTTGTATCTGTCAAAACATAAACAGAATTCTATGATCTGATGAAAACAATACATATTTCCACTTAAAAGGAAAAGAAACTGTTTTCATAATACATGCTGCCCTGTAATGACACACTTGCTTGGAAAAATGACAAGCCTCACCTGGTGAAAACATGCAGACAATTAGTAGACCCCATCATAAATCACAAAGGAAAGAACGCAAACAAACTGAGCTCTGAGCCTTGCCCTTGCCCCCTCACAAACACTCTTTTCTGTCATGCATGCTGCACCCAATTTCCCAGTGAAGTGCCCTAAAGATGTGCTCTCTCTTTAGGACTCATAGCACCAACAAACAGATTCTCTGAGGAAAACTACTAGAACTCGTCAGTGCTGAAGGAGCAGAAAGAATCATCATATCCCACCATGAAGAACTATATGCCTGGGAGCACAAGCTAGGGAACCATGTCCCACCCACATGCACCATGGGTGTACAAGGAACATTACTTCTCTCACAAATAGGCAGCTACCAGCAAGCATCTCTTCTGTTTGCTCAGAGGGTAGGTCCTTCCTACCATTCAAGCTCCAGAGTCAAGAAAGGAAAAGATGGCCTCCTAACATGACGGTCAAGACACTATTGTCAGAGAGGCCCTATGATGGCATTTTCCTCCAGGTTTTCTTCATCTAACGTCTCTTGTAGACACACACACACACACACACACACACACACACACACACACACACACACACATACACCCTCCTCCTGTAAGGGGCTATCTTGAGGATTTTTGTTTATTATTTTGGGTTGGTTTCTTTTTTATGTTTTTCACACTTTTAATACTGAAATTTAGCAAATACCTGTATCATGTTATTTATGTTATTGAGCTGCACAGAATTACTGATAAGCAAGATTGCTTATATTTAAAGTATGCAATCTAGTGACCTGACAAACACCATAGAATAATTATCATGGTTGAGTTATCATGTCACCTCTTATAATTTTTTTGTTGTTTGTTTTTACAAGATTTGTTTTCTTATAAAGCTGCAAATATATTGCTGTTTCATTAATTACAGTCAGCATGCTATAGCTACATCCCCAAAACTTAGTCTTCTTATAACAGACAGTTTGCACACCTTGGTCAGGATCTTTGTTCACTCCGTCCATGTCAAGACCTGACAACAACCGCTGCTCCACTTTGTGTTTCAGTGAATTCCATTTCCAAGTACCAGTAAATAGTAGCTCTGATTCTTTTCCTGGGTTATTTCACTACCCACAGTAACACTGAATTTCAACCACGTTATTGGAAATGTAACGTTTTCTTCCTTCTTTAAATTGATTTGACTAATACTCCATTAAATAATATATTTTTTACCCGTTCATCTACCAAAAAATTCTTTCCCTCCCCCATTTGAGAATACTTATATATAAATCCTCTTTATATTAAAAATAGCTTCCTCTCTCATACGTCTGGATCACAGTTTCCCCTCCCTCCACTCCTCCCTTCTCCCACATCCACTCATCCTCCATCTTCCTTCAGAAAACAGCAGCCATCCAAAAGACAACAAATAAATGTGACAAAATGAAATACAATAAGACAAGGCAAAAGCCCTCATACCAATGACACAGAACAAAGCAACCCAAAAGACAGAGAAGAGTCCTAAGACCACACAAACAATTCAGAGACACACCCACTCCCACAGCTTGGAGTCCCACAAAAACATCAAGCTAACAGCCACAACATATATTCAGAGGACCTGGTGCAGACCAATGCGGGCCCCATTCTTGCCACCTCTGTCTCTGTGAGCCCACATGAGGCCTGCTAGTTGATTGGTCCATGTTCTCCTTAGACTCCTAAGAGTCTCTCTTAGACTCTTTCTGCCCTCTTTCCTCATGGGATTCCCTGAGCTCCAAGGTGAGGACCTAATGGAAACCTCCAGTGTAGACTCTCTCTCTCTCTCTCTCTCTCTCTCTCTCTCTCTCTCTCTCTCTCTCTCTCTCCATAATTCCAGGCTGTGAGTCTGCAGTCACTCCTATCTGCTGCCAAAGGTAATCTCCCTGATGATGACTGGAAAAGGCACCAACCTATGAGTATAGCAAAATATCGTTATAAATCATTTCATTGATTTTTTTTAGACTAGTTATGTTTGGTGCTACCCTATGTCTCTGGGCTATCCAGTCTCCAGATCTGGGTCCCAGCCATCCAAGCAGCAACAGGCATGGGCTGCTTGTCATTGAGTGGGCCTCCAGTTAAGTTGGACATTGGTTAGTGACTCCCTTAAGTTCTGTGCCACCAGTGCCCCCAGCACCTCTGGCAGGCAGGAATGATGACTGGTCAAAGGTTTTGTGGTTAAGCTGATGTACACATTTCTCTTTCAGTAGCCCACAGAGTATGCTTCCACACCAAGGAGACTAGAATATAAGGGTGAAGGCTACATGAAGACACCAGTTCAACCTCTCCATGTTCAATGAACTGTGTGGACATTGTCCTCTGCAATGCGGCCCTGCAGTTATTTTGCAGAGAGCACACCTCTGTCCTAGCAACAACCTGGGTTGTTTGGGTGGTCTCCACAGCAATCCCTCAGCCAACAATTCAACCAACTATAGCCAATCCCAACACTGGATGCCTTGCCTATCTATACAAAGCAATTGAGACTCCATGCCCCCCCATTACTAGGTGTCCTCACTAGGATCACCCTCATAGATTCCAGGAAATTTCCACTGCACTAGGTTTCCACACAACCCTACAAATGCCACCCATTCTAGCTGTCTCTCCCCATACTCTCTCCTTGCATCTCATCTCCCCCCATACCCAATCTCTTCTGCTCCATGCCCATCTGCTTGCAGTCCACCCACAAAACCTGTTCTATTCCCCTTCACAGGGAGATTCATGCATCCCCCCCCCCCCCATAGAGCCCTCCTCTTTATCTAACCTCTTTCAGTCTACAGATTTTAGCTTGGCTATCATTTACCTAACAGCTAATGTGCACTTACAAATAAATACCATATTTGTCTTTCTGGGTCTGGGTTATCTAACTTATGATAGTTTTTCTAGTTTCATCGATTTGGCTGCAAGTACCATGATGTCATTATTTTTAACAGCTGAGTAATAGTCCATTGTGTAATTGTACCACATTTTCTTTATCCCTTCTTCTGTTGACAGACATCTAGGTTGCTTATAGTTCTGGTTATTGTGAATAAATTTGCTATGGACATAGTTGGGCAAGTGTCCTTGTGGTAAGATGGAGCAACCTTTGGGAATATGCTCAGGAATGGTATAGATGAATCTTGAGGTAGATTTATTCCCAATATTCTGAGGAAATGTCATATTGATTTCCACAGTGGCATTACAAGTTTGCACTTTTACCAACAGTAAAGAACTGTTCCCCTTGCTCCACATCCTCACTAGCATGAGCTGTCAGTTGTGTTATTGACCCTAGCCATTTGGACAGGTGTAACATGGAATCTCACAGTAATTTTGATTTGTATTTCCCTGATGGCTAAAAATGTTGAACATTTCTTTAAGTGTTTCTCAGCCATTTGAGATTATTCTATTGCGAATTATCTGTTTAGATCTGTACCCCATTTTTAATTGGATTATCTGATTTTTAGATATCTAGTTTCTTGAGCTCTTTATGTAATTTGGATACTAGTCCTCTATTGGATGTGGAGCTGGATAAATAAATCCAGGAAAACACAAACAAATGATATAAGCGAATGAATACATTCCATAAAGAAGGACAGGAAAACAGGAACAGAGGAAATTGTAGTGAGAATTTTGGTTTTTTTTAAAAGTAATGTTATATGAACATGTTTTGTTTTAGTCCCAGGTGTGGGATATGGGGCTGCTTCGGATGGTCCATAGCAGCTGACTGTAAGGAGCATGATTCTGGCAGCCCAAGATAGTTTATGTTTGGAATTCTTGGGATTCCTGAGAGGATATAATAATGCTAGAGCTCTGAGAAAAGCATTGGCTGCTGCTCCCTCTGCTGTTGTCATTTGTCAAGTGTTCATGTGTAAAGAGAAGAGTAGAAGAAATTGGATAGCCCATAGCAGAAGATCAAACTTGTCCCAGGGAGCTCAACACCCCTAGTTAGCAAGAAATTTGAGATGACGCACCTTTTTCCTCTCTATCCTTCTTCCTCTCCAACTTAATGTTGGGAGTTTTGAAGAAATAGGGGTGATGTAGGAAGGCAGGAAAAAGAAGCCAGTAAAGTAGCTAAAATCTGGCCACAGGAGTGATTAAATCCCTCAAAGGAAGCCAAGAAAAATCAAACAGTTGAAAATGGAAATCATTGCCAAAGCCTGTGACAAGAAAGTTCTTCCCCATATTTGCATAGATTTAGTTTAAAAAGTAAACCTGAGATCTTTCAGATAAGAAAAAAAATCACCTGAAAGTTTCAGAAACCAGAATGTCACCAGGCTCTTCAGTTACAAAACAAGCATCCAGAAGGCAGACAAAATGAGAAAGAAAGTGAATGACACTTCCAAAGTCTTCAAGAGAAAGGTAGACCATAGATTTTGTGTGCAGCCAAATTAATAATTGAAAGTCAAGGAAGACAAAAGAAATGTATTGTGTATTCAAGTGTCAGAAAATATACCTCTAAGAGCCCTTCCTCAAGAAACTGATACAAGATACGTGGTGTAAAAATGAAGACCCAAGATGAACGAAGTATACCTCTAAAATAAAGATTCTTCAGTAGGGTGGTGACCAGAACTTCCAGGCCAATGGACAAGAAAAACTATAAGGAGAAAAACGACATATGCTAGATTCAAGTGAGTGGAGACAGCCCCAGTAGGAAATGACAGTACCGGGCTTCCTAAGTGTGTGTTAACCTGCAAAATGATTTGTACTGCTAGTGTAACACTTGGTATAAATTATTGACACACATGTTTAAAATGCCAAGAGAACACAACATTTAGTTAAAACAAAGTTTTAATGTATTCAACTTTAATCCAAACAAAAGTTAGTCATCACAGGAGCTACATGATTGAACTCTGAATAATAAATTGACAGTGCATAATAACCTAAGCAAACTGATGATTTAACCATACAGAGAAGTGTGTATGTGTGTGTGTGTGTGTGTGTGTGTGTGTGTGTGCAGTATAAGAGAACATAATTTCTCCTTTTAACAGTACTTTTTTATGGTAATCAGTAGTCATAGTTTTGCAGTAAGTCCTAAGACTAGAATATCAATAGCTTGGGCTGGAGAGATGGCTCAGCAGTTAAGAGCACTGAATGCTCTTCCAGAGGACTAGCATTCAATTCCCAGCATCCACATGGCAGCTCACAACTGTCTGTACCTCTAAGAAGACCACACATACACACACACACACACACACACACACACACACACACACACACACACACGTGCGCGCGCGCACACGCGCAAAACACCAGTGTGCATAAAATAAAAACATAGTTTTTAAGTATATCAATAGCTTAAGAGTAGGTACTCCTGTGTGTGCCCATGCATGGAGCTGGTTAATGGTTGGCTTTGTTCTAAGGCTCTCAAGCTTCCTATTTTGTTAGAAGATTCAAATATGAGCATCTCTAGGTGTCCTCATAAGGTGACCACTCCCGTAGGCCTGATATAAACAAGACCCGGTTGTCATCCTCATGGGGGTATGGATGGCAAAGCAAAGTAAATTCTTTCTATTCAGCCACATAAGGTCTGTGACTTTTTTGGAGGACCATCTCTTTCCTCGTGGCACCGTGTGACCTTCATGCCACCTCTCCAAGAGAGCAACTCCCGATTTCCTCTGAGTGGAGGAGGGATGGTTATTTGGCTGGCTATTTTAGACTAGAATAGATATTCTGAGATGATGTGTGTAAAAATTATCATGACATTTTATACTAATACCAGTATATATCGATACAGACATGTCAGTAGAAATCAGATTCCAGAAGCTATGTTACTCTCAAAGTATTTTATAGCAGTTGATTGTAAGCTATCAGTTCTGAGGACTAAAGGATCTGTGAAGAGCAGAGCAATATGTGTCCCATTTCATCTTGTTTCCCAACTGTGAATAAACATTGTTTTTAAAAAAAAACTCTAAAACTCTAAAAAATTTTAAAGTAGTATAGTGATATTTCAAAATCATCTATATTTCATTTTAACGTGTCCCCACTTTTGGCTTCTTGGAGTTGGAGCATTATCTAATTTGTGAGCATCCTCCATATTCCATGCCCTGGAATTATTTAATTCTCACTGCAGTCAGAGTAGAGAGTTCCCTGAAGTTTTCACACAACAAAATGGCCACGAGAGAGGGGGTGGATATAACATGCACCAACGTTGCTTCATTCCTTGGAGCCAGCTGAGTTCCGTCCGTGTCACAGTTGTGAAAAAAAATGTGAGAGAAATTCTTCCAGGAACCCAGAAATGTGAGCATGCAGTTGCCTCTCTGGAGCAAAGAACACACAAGCCACATGCAACACGGGTGCTACAAAGAGGCCGCACGATTCATCTTCCCAGAAATCCAGCAGCCACGGAGGACTGTCCACCTCCTCGCGTCTTAAGCGAGGATACGTTTCAAAATATGTGAGCCACTCTAGTAAGATTTGCTACAGCACATGCCTAAAGACAACTCAAATGGTACACATTTCAAAACCTCTTTTATCCAGTTACCCTGATTCTCAGATGCCAATTAAAGCTGCCAGAACAGTGCAGGATGTCCCCCAGGGAAGATCCCCGCTTTTCAGTGTTCTCTGACTTTTCCTTCTGAAGGTGGGGCTCTCCAGACGGCATTTTGAGGGGTTGCGCTGCCTGAGGAGCAGGCAGCTTCCTAGACATGAGTCATCGGCTCTCTGGTTGAGTAAGCTAATCAAGAGAAATGTTCCTTTCCAAGCCTGTTGGTGAATTGTCTAAAACAACAGGACTCCCTTCCTGAGGACATCCGAAGCCCAGACCAAGGCACAAAGAACACTATCTTCCTCTCCTTCCTCATCCCTCTAATTTTTTTTTGTCCTCCTTATCCTCCCCATCCTCTTCTCCTTTTTTTTCTTCTTTTTTGAAATGATCTCACTATCAACCCCTGGCTGGTCTAGAATACCTTACATAACTAGATTGGTCATGAACTCAGATATCCACGGTCTCTGCCTCTTAAATGCTGGGATTAAACTTGTACATCCACAACCAATTGACTCTTTCTCCTTACCTGAGAACTCTTTAGTCTTCTTTTTGCTGCCCCAATACTGATCTCCAAATGTTACTACTTTATTTTAAAGAAGTATCATATTTTTAGAGTTTTTTCTTTCTTTCTTTTCTTTCTTTCTTTCTTTTTTTTTTTTTTTTTTTTTTTTTTTTTTTTTTTTTTGAGACAGGGTTGCTCTCTGTAGCCTTGGCTGTCCTGGACTCCCTTTGTTGACCAGGCTGGCCTCAAACAACGATCTGCCTGCCTCTACCTCCTCGAGTGCTTGGACTAAAGGCATCACCACTGCACCTAGGCTTACAGATTTAACTACAACCTTGAGCATTCAGGATTTAGTGAGGAAAAAAAAAAGAACAATTTTACTCTCCATATATACTGGATTTAAATTAAGAAAACAAGAAGCCTGGGAAGAGATGGGGTAAGAAGCTGAGGGAGCCATCCAGAATGTGCTCAGTAGACCTTTGACTATTCTGATCCAAATGGGAAGTTCTCCAGAGCCCAGGAGATGCTACTTCAAGCCTTGTAGATGTCCTTATTTCAGTCTACCTGTAGTTGCCTCAGGAAATATTCTCTCTCTCTCTCTCTCTCTCTCTCTCTCTCTCTGTCCCGTTCCTAATCTCCAGTGAGTCCTTACTGCACATCTTGGGAAGGAGTTACTTCTGGTCACAGAAAATTTGATGTGCAGCTAGTGCTGTCATTAGGCAGCTTGAGGCCCTTGTTCTTCACTGAATTATTCCCAAGCACCCTAGGGAACAGGCACGTGACTTAGTCCTTGTTAACTTGTACACAGTTCTCTTAAAGCAAAGCCTAACATGGGACTCTGCTCCCACAGGGCTGTAAGTGAAGTCAGACTCCCCTGAACCTGGTAGAAGCCAGTTTCGAGCCACCCCGCCCTGCCACCATGGAAATCTGCTAGCTTTTCTCCTTACTTTTTAAAAATCTATCTTTTTTTTATTTTATAAGCTACTGGGTTGTTGTTGTTGTTGTTGTTGTTGTTTTAATCTTTTGTTTTTGAAAAAAAAAGAAGACTAAGAGTGGATTTCTCAGGCGTCAGCCATGTGTCTTTGCTTCTACGGCCTTTATTTTCTCCTCAAAAATCACAACTGCTCATCCTGACCAGAACCCTTCCTCTGATTCATCTTCCTCATGATAGACACCCAAACTCATCTATCTACAATATGACTCTTCCCATATCAGTGTTTAAAACCAACAGCTCTATTTCCATATAAGTGCGATCTGGCCCCAATTACCACAAGGGCATCTATTTCTAATCTCTGCCTCTTATTTTCTATTCCTGCCACATCCAATCTAAATATGCACTGCACAGTGCCTGGCTTCAACAGGGCTCAGTCAGTGAAAGAATAAACATGGCATGTGGCTTGTTTCCCTTTTGGATAAAGATAAGGTGTTCTTCTGTTTCTTTGTATCCTACTTCCATCTCTTCCTGGACTCACCACACAGTGGGTATTCAAAGACGCCTGTTAACTGGTGAAATTAGCACGTTCATTTCTACTACCCAAGAATAAGTTCCGTGAAATCTTGATTCCTGGCAATTTAAAACATTTTCTGGGTGTTATAATGATCAGTCCATTGTAAAATAAGGAGTGGGTGAGAGAATTCATTAGCTCATTAAAACACAATAAAAGGAACATAATTAAAACATTTAGGCAATTTCTGGATCACAGAAAATGAATAATCAGGGGTGCAAAACAAGCCCTCAGCCAGTTGGTTGTCTGCAGATGCCCCATTTCCTGCTTTCTCAGAACGCTGCCAACTGCAGCTCCAACAAACTCCCTCCTAGCCCCCTCCTCACAGAAGTTGTTGTTCTAATGAGCTCTATTTTTAGTACAGAGCCAGGAATCAGGGGTACCATAGGTCATGGTAGAGACACCTGCTGAACACTGGGAGAAATGTCCCCTTGCCTGTGTCTGCTTGCACCAGTTTGTTTTCAGCCTCTGTATTGTCACTGTGCTCAGAGCACTGCACACATCCTCTCTCTCTCTCTCTTTGAATTGGTGTGTACGTAATGACCATCATATCGTGGGTGGGGCTGAAGCATTGGGATCTCCAGGATTACACAGCCCGTTGACAGAGTCAGGCCGAGAAATAAATGGTTGAAATCAGATTCCAACAATGCGCCTATTTTAATCAGTATTAAAAACGTCGAGTGGTCAGAAGAGTCTTCGTCTGTGGTTCCAGTAGCATTTGGTCCTTGCCAGGCTGAAATGCAAAGATGCAGCCTGCCTTCCCATCCCTGTACCCAGATACAGCAGCCACCTCAGGATGCTCACTGGTGACAAATACTCATTTCCGCTTTCTCCCCTTCCACCCTCCTTGTACTCTTTACCTTCATGACGCCTGTGTTCCTGTGCTCACTGCCTCACTCCATGTCACCTTTCCTTCTGCCCGGCAGCCCTCAGAGGGCACTAGCTGCCCTTGAGTTCCTCCTCCTGACATATGCAGTCCCTGGTACAGCAACAACTGGTGAGTGCTCTGCAGGTTGGAGCTCAAGGTGTGAATTTGGAAAGGGCAGGGAACAAGTTTGTTCACAGTATATGCGGGCGCATCTTTCACTTTCTCCCCTTGACAGTACCCTGAAGCCCTCAATAGGTGTTTGAAGGGAAGCGAGCAGTGTAAGCCATGGGTAGAATCTGAAGATAAGTCCCATCAATCAGAAAGGCCAGAGACAGAATTGCAGCTGCCTGAATTTCTGCCTGAAGGCTTGGAGGAAATTTCTGCCTAAAGAAATAATGGAGATAATATCATAGATGTTCAGTGAAGAGAGACATGCAGAGACAGCAGAAAGAAAAATACATCAAGGTGAAAAGTGAGCAAAGCTGTGTTTTGTCAGCAGCACTGAATAAAGGCAGGCTTGTAGAGAGAGTTCCTACAGTTCCAGGGAGCAACTTGCAGCTCCCTCAGTTCACAGGACTCCCGAGCCTCTGTCTACTCTACTGTATGCCTCTCCCTTGCTATACTGAGCTCTGAGTCAATCTTTCCTTCCTTGATGCTCAGGTCCTTGGTGGTTAAGAGCATGAACCTGAGCATGTATTTCACTATCTTCTATTTCCAATGTAAAGACAAAAACTAGAAGAAAGGGGTCTCCTTCTTGGTGCCTCCCAGATCCTCTGCATGGGGGGACCAGAGTAGACTAGCCTCTTTTCTTTCTGTAAGCTTCTTGACATCACCTGCTGCTGGCCCATCTGAGCCTCTCCTGGGATCCTTCAGCATTATAGTGTGTCCATTTATCTAGAAACTCTTTCATTATTTGACCTCTTGGCTTCTGAGAAGCTCCTATTTCTACCCGGTGGCTTAGTGTCATGGGATTATTGGTCTCATCAAGTCTTTGATCTATTTTAAAGTTTAAAAAAAATAAAAACGGGTTATGAGCATCTGATTTAAAAAATTCAACTATTCCGTAAGTATCCTCTAAGATTTTGTCATGTATGTATGTGAGTGTGTGTGTGCATGTGTGTGTTTTTGTGTGCATGTGTATTCACACATTTGTGCATGTATGGAAAGAAACGTTATGTTTAAAGCACAAAACAATCAAAGCAAATGGTTGCATTTTTTTCACAGCGATTCAGAAATCGATGCCTGTGGCCAATGGTTACATGTAGATATACAAAGCAATCTACTTTAGAGTTGCTATAATCTCATTTCCTATTCTAAACAGATGCCACCAGGGGAGCTTTACAGGGAGGTTGTAGCTCTACATTAAGTTAGAATTTCCAAAGTACAAACATGAATGCTCCTCGGTTCTTGATGAGGTTATATTCTGACAAAGCCATTGTAAACTTAACATACTGTGAATCAGAAACATGTTTCATGCACCTAAACTTCTCAGCATCAGACCTTAGCAACATGAAAGCCACAGATCATTGGTTGTTTGCCTTCATGATGGCCGAATGAAAGCTGCAGCTTGATGTCACTGCTCATTAGCATCAGAGTGTCACACTACATAAAGCCAAAATAGCGGAAGATAAGAATTCAAAAATCAGTAAATTTCCTACAAAGCACATATTGCTTTTTGTATCAATATGAAGTTGAAAACTTCTATCCATCATAAGTCAGCATCCTTGTGAGAGCTGTCATTGTTTGGTTTTATTAATGAATTTTTTTACTTCTGCTTTCATTAAGAGTTCCACTCAAAAATGAATAAACACACAATGACAACTCATGTAAGTTAACCTGAAGAATTATGATGCTAGGAAGAGCTTCCCACAAGTCTTCACTGTTGGTCAGGCCATTGATAATAATATTCTTACTGCTGTGTATAACAGATAAAGAAGAAAGTCGCCTACAGTCACCTGACCCCACTCCATCTTCAGGGACTTCTCCTCCGTAGATCCATAAACGAATCGCTGTGAAAATCTGTGTCTAATTTTAGAAGATATATTTTCAAAGGAGAATTTAAGTGGTGGACAATACTGCTCCCAGAAAACATGGGTTATTAAGTAAAAATGTTAATGGTATACCTCCCTTTGAGGTATTGGTTAGGAAGTCTCCAGAGGCATCCCAAACAACACAGTCTATTATCATTGGTCTTGGTTGCCTAGTAACCAGTTAAGAAGGGAAGCCCCTATTGCTGAAGAGATCACTTACTTTGGATGCACATATAGAGAAATCAACTTCAAAGGGCCAACTTTTTCCTGGCATGGTGCCAGAAGGTGGTGTGCAGGATGCTAGGAGGGGAAAATAAGATACAATGGTCTTACCTAGCACTGGACCCTGCACGCTGCAACACTGACATTCTAGCCTGATGTGTCCTCTGGTACAATATTGTCATGAAGATGATGAGGTAACCAAATAATCTCTGATTGGATACACTCCTGCTTCACGTCTTTCATGTCTGGTGTTGTAAACCTTGTGAAAAGCCCATGCCTGGGGATATTATTGGCCCTAGAGGAGAGAAAACCTACTGTTATTTTGCCAGATGAGCATACTGAAAACCACATCAGGAATATTTATGTTAACTCTTATACATTTATTCTGCTCACAACGTTGGCCAGAGAAACTTCTTTTTGTAGTGGGCAGTAGTTGGCACACAGACTCATAATAACTGGTCCAAGTGTGGAACTCTGAGTGCTCAGCTGTGGATGGTCAGCTACATCAATCCCCACCCTACCATCTATAAAGCTCAGGGGAATTCACAGAAGAGAAGGTGGAAAGAATGTAAGAACCCAGAGACTGAGAAAGAGAGCTGGGAAAGACTGATTCTGCATAAGACATAGCTGATGAGCACACCAACTCACATCAGCTCAGTAGCTACCTGCACAAAAATCAAGTCAATCAAATTTTCAACAGCATGGAAGGACAGGGTGCCCTCATGCTGCCACCTATCCCCTGCCCATGGGAGGGATTCCTGGCAACTGATGACTGAGAAAGGACAGAGAGACATTCTCTGTTGAGAATGTGGCTGCTGGTATGTTTCTCATACTGTTGTGGATGGCCATGTACTCATTTATATATGGGCAACGTAAGTAGAAATCAAGAGATTATGAATAACAGGAATTTAAATAGCGGATGGATTTTAAATAGTGGGAGTTGGATGGACATAGCGGTAGGTGAATATAATTAATATACTTGTTACAATATATAAAATATAAAAAATATAAAATAAATACTTGTAAAGTATTAAAAATATATATTTTGTGAGTGTTCTGAAGCTTTACTCAGCTTATCCGTAAGGCTCCTTACTTGAGAAGACAGTCAAAGGAATAGGATTCAGCTTGAGACAGTAAGTAAAGGAAATGCCCAGTTTGACAGGTTGTCTTTTCTGCAGAGGCTAAGCTCTGAAGCCTGCATAGAGAAAAATTGCTTAGTATAACTAAGCTATCCTTGAACAATCTCTTGGAAAGGTATTTGTTTCCTGAAATGCAATCTCTTTAATGAGACTGAAAGAACAGGTCACTGGCCGCAGCTGAGATTCAGTTGGAGAGAGGCTGACTTGTGCTTCAAGGCCACAGTGGGGGTAGGGGGAGGGAAACCACTCATGTCTGCTGCTCCCCCACAGAGCTAGAGCTGTGAGAGGCACCTGGGGGAAAAGGACAAGGCAGCACCACACCTCTCATTCTTTCTTCCTCCTGGGCATACCCAGGGCAGTGGACATCAAACTCACCAGCACTAGGAAGCCATTTCCCGTGTGTTTCACTGCTACCTGAGCCATCCTGTATGCATGGTTGAGTGCATTCAGATTGTAAGCATAAAGGTTGTAACTACACTCCATCACAAACTCGTGGTACGTGACTTGTGCACATGGCTCAGGTGTTCTTAGGCCTCCCTTTTATACCCTCACAAAGTAATGAATTCATCAGCCTGCAAGAACCTCTCCCCCGTCAGATCACAACATACAAAGAGGGACTTCATTTTCCTCTTCTTTAATCACTGACTGACAGGAGAGGTCTAATTACTACTGGAACAAACAGTTGTATCTTCCTCCTACGTGAGAATTTCACCGAATCAACACTGCTCAGATTGGGTCATGCTAACCAGCATAGCTACTGCTATCTCACTGTGCATCTCCAATGAAAATAAACTCAGTCCGTGCTTTACTTTGCATTTCCAAAAATAGCATCCTCTCTGAATAAAATTCTAGAGGAAAATTACCATACGCTTGGACCCACTCTTACTTATTCTCCTCCCAGTGTGAAATAACTACAAATAGAATCTTTAAAAATCTTCTGTACAGATGTAAGAGAGCCTTTCTAAGTCATGACAATGCCATATCAAAATAAAATGTTTATTTGCAGAATACACTTTAATTTAAGCTATCGGCAAATTTTACTTGGCCTAACAACTTAAACAAAAGCCATGATATAAATAATATCATATACAAAGCTACAATAGAGTGTTATTCTACATAAATTTTGTAAGTATTAGGCCATGTAACTTTGGCAAACTTTTTGGAAGAATTTTCTCTTACTATCTTATAGGAATCCTTGGATCCTCCAACTGCTCGCATTTACATTATATCTCTAAAACCAAAATATAATATATGCCACCACCCAAACATACATAGTCACAATGCTCTCATCCTAGAATATTTCCAGATACTGCTGTTCCAGGAAGCAACCCCTGGGAAACATCCTGTTTCATACACATGGGCTGAGCCAGGATCAGAATGGTTCATAATGATGGGACTACTCTGAGGTTTACTGATCAACACCTGTGGTCTTCCCCCCCCCTCCCCAAAGACATTTACAGAGCTGGGCCCTGACTCTGGACCAGTAGATTAATAAAGAAGATGCTCCTGGAAGGTCTCAGAGAATTGGATTGAAGACAGGAAAATAAGAAGGATAAAGTACAAGTAAGAGAGGCAGACAATCTTTGACATGAATGCTACATCTTCTAAGTATCCACCAGCTACTCTTTTGAGAACAGACTGGCATATCTTACTAGGCTAATATCTCTATCTATCTATCTATCTATCTATCTATCTATCTATCTATCTATCTATCTCTCCCCTCTCTCTCTCTGTCTCTCCCACAGGTCCACATTTTTCTTTATAGAATACAGGCCTCTTTTTATTTATGGTCCTTCCAGACTGGACATAGCTTGTTCCCATGGTAAATATTCCTACTTTGTTCCAGTCTTTGACAAATCAAATGCTAAGGCCAGACTAAATGTGCAAATCATATTACATGGAATGAAAAAAATCAGTGTATGACAATATATCATATATATATATATAAGCTCCACATTGCTTCCCACATCCCATGTCAATCAAAGGAGTAGCATCCCAGTAATAATTGTCCATCCTCTCTAGCCACCCGCTATATTCATGGATCTCAAATCACTATCAGTACCATGTCCCTGTCAGTGGCTCAGCCAAATCTCTCATGTTAATACCTTCATTGTTGATGTTCTGCTTTTGTTTTGAGAGAGTTTTGCGGTGCCCAGGCTGCCCTTGAACTTGCAGTTTAGCCAACGTTGGCTTTGAACTGAGTCTTCAGTTTCTGTGTCCAAAGTACTGTGATCAGAGACATGTGCCGCCACTCCTGGCTTCATGATGCTGTATCTCAGTCATTATCCTGCCAAGTATGCCCCTGTCTCTTAGTCCAGAGCTTTATTCCTGAATCCTCAATTTCAACTGAGTAGCATTTGCCTGAAATACATTCAGAGAAGAGTCTACAGTGAACATATTACTGCTATGCAATAACCCCTGAGTGGAATCTTATCATCTCATCTTAGACACACTGTTCCCATGGTTCTAACATTTTATTATATGTTAGCTAAGCCAACTCCTTTCGGTTGTGAATCAGAGAGGACCTGGAAGCTCTCTTCTATCTTCCTCTGCAATGCTGTTTTCCAAGACTCCTATTCCAGCTGTCAGATGCCAGAAATGCTCCTTGTCCAAACTTTGCTAGCACAGCTTCACATCGGAATCTCAGTCCTTCTTTGGGATGTGGTCATTGCAGGACCACATAAAGGTTTCATAGTGCTCCTTCTAAAGCCTGGATGCTGAAACCCTCCCCACCCCCATCCCCTCATAATAGGGGTCATAATTTAGGATCATAATTTAGATCCTAGTACTAAGTGTAATAATATCAAAAGGTAGAATATTTGAGAGGTCATTAAGTCAGAATGAGCCACTCTAAGGACCAGTACTCAAATAAAATACCCCCTCCTCAAACTTCCCTGTGCCTCCGGCTGTGAAAGGTAACCTGTGTCCTTAACTTGCCTGACCTTGGAATCACACGAGAGACATACCTCTGGGCATGTCTTTGAGCATGTTTCCAAAGAGGCTCAACTGACAATAAAAGACACACTCCCGATGTGCGTGGACGACTGCCATCAGCTGGGACCCTACGCTTTAAAACAAAAAAAAAGGGAAGAAGCTCATTGGCACTCATCTTTCTGCTTCCTAAAACAGACACTATATGACCAGCTGCCTCACACTCCCATGAACATTCCTTCCAGCCATGATGGACTAACTCCCCTCAAATCATCATCTAAAGTAACTATAATAAAAAAAATAAATAAATGCTTCCTTACATTTTGGGTGTCGGGGGAGGGGGTATCTTACCACAGCAAAACAGAAAAGGAACTGATACAATGGAGTTGTCACTTCTGCCATGCAGGGACAGAGCACATGCCACCTGTGAAGTGGTGGTCAGCCCTCTGCAGACAGTGACTCTGCCCAAGCATTGATCTTAGCCTTCCCAGCCTTCAGACTGTGAGCAAAAAGTTTCTGATGTTCACTCAGTCTCAGGAAGTGTGCTGTAACAGCTAAACAGAACGAGCCATTTCCCAACATGCCCTGTATCTCTGTATCTGAGATCAATGATTTCAGTTCACAATTACTTAGCAACACATTCTGGGGTCTCTACATCATTGTCCGGTCACTGCTACATAATTTACACTCACACAAAGAATGCGTTATGTCCTCTCATCTCTCCCAGCTACTGAACTATATGGAATAAAAGAGAGACAACAATATATGATAATTCGACGTTTATCAAAATCTCCCTATGATAGTATACAAATCAAATATTGAGAAAGTGCAATTTTCCCACTGACTATAAGTAGTATTCATAACTTTCCTGGACTTGTTTCTCTTCATATTAAACTGCAATAATAGCCTTTTCACAATGTTCCTGAGAGAGTCAATCAGATAAACACATCTTCAACTGCATATAGGTGATGCTTACTATTTTTTTTCCTAAGAAGGATTTAACTTTTACATTAATGGGTCTCCTAATTAGAAATTAGTACTTGCATTTCAGTAATCAGAGAGGAAAATGTCCCAGTAAAAGAAGAATATATCGTATTATTGTGCTACAGAATCAAGTTCTAAAATGATTTTTTGTCACCTACTTGACTATTCGCCTGAAATGTGTCTCTATCACAGGATCCTTTCCTGCAAAGGAAAAAAAAATACTGGAGACAAAAATTAAAGCAGAAAGTGAGAAATGTTTAGAAATATACTACAAATTGAAAGGAAGGGAGAATTAAAGTACAGGGAACGCATTATGCAAAGGTTTGCTATGAAGAAGCAATTAAGCTGGTTTGAAAAAGTCCCTGGCCAGATTAAAGGCAAATGCAGTTAAAAATTGGAAAATATGAGTCACAAGTATAATAATAATGTTCTCTAAACATTCTGTCCATGATGGAACTAGAGAAATAAACCATTTAGGAGAAATTACAGAGCTGTAATGCTGCATTGGAGTATGAAATTAATACCAATATATTCCTGCTACTTCCCAAGGACAGCTTGTTCCCAGTGCCGGTGAAAGGACTGCTGTCATAGCAATCAAAACCTAGTATCCATCTTCCTTTAGAAAATTCATTTCCCCATATGGATTTTCCCACTGCTTTCCACATCACACCTAAGAATAAAACTCAGAGGCAAAGAGATGAGTAGGCACCCTGCATCTCCCAGCTGTTCAGTTCTCTGCTCCCCAGGATAGAACCAGCCAGCGCTGCAGAGGGAGCAGCCTGAAGGCTTCCATATCCCTGTGGCTGATCTTAGCACACCAAGGCCAAAGACCACACAGGAAGCCCTACACACACACACACACACACACACACAGAGAGAGAGAGAGAGAGAGAGAGAGAGAGAGAGAGAGAGAGAGAGACAGAGACAGAGACAGAGACAGAGAGACAGAGAGAGACAGAAAGAGAGAGAGACAGAGACAGACAGACAGACAGAGACAGACAGACAGAGACAGACAGAGACAGACAGACAGACAGACAGGCAGACAGACAGAGACAGAGAAACAGAGGTGGGGACCTCTTCTCTCTCCTCCCATTGTCTTAGCATAACAACTGTGTTGGGTAAAGATCTTGAAGAACAAAATGGAGTCAAGGAAGACCTCTGCCACCACTGGAGAGGTGAAATGAATGAGCGTCAATACTCAAAGCACTCTTTCTAACAATTACTACCAGTACTCAGTACTTGCAGACTCCACTCTTTGGAGCTTCAGGGAAAAATCTGTGTCCACTACCAGTGGTAAAATGGCCATCTTTACTGCTTCCTCGGGTCTGTGCGGTTCTCCATTCCTGACTTCTACACTTTTTAAAATGCCGCAAGGAGATTCTTAACACTCCCCAGAGGTATGACTGCTGGTTTTCTGTTCTGATGGCTGTCACCTTAATCTAAGTCCTAATAAGCCCGGGCCTGAAGCTTGCCAGCTGCTTCCTAATATGCATGCTAGCCTCTGAGCTGCTAGGTGCAGTGCCATAATAGTCCCCTCCTAACTGATGTCCCATGCCCTCAGCCTCCTTGGTTAACTCCTTTACTTCCTAACCTGCAACTCCCACTTCCTTCTTCAGTAGTCTATCTCTCCTTCCTTGTCATTTCCCCCTCTCTTCCAGTTCCTGAAATGCTGTGCTTATCAGCCTCTGGGCTGTCACAGCTCCCATCTCTCTGCATCCTCTCCTCAGCAAACCACGGTCCTTTGCCTTTGCAATGCTGCCTGGTTCTTGTCTCCGTGCCCTAGACTGGAGTCCAAAGAGCCCACAGAGAGCCCTGGAGCATCCTGCATTTTTCAGTGGTTCTCACCATGCACTGTGTGGGGGTCAGCTAAGTGACTCGCTGAAAATAAAGATCCTTCAACCTCAACATCAGAACCACTGCTCAGGATCTTTAGGATAATAATCCAAAACTATCTTCTTAATAATCTCCCCAGACTGCATGCATGAGACCCCTGCAACTTCCTTCACGACAGAAGCTCATGAAGTATCTCCTTCCATCCGGGATGCTACAGCTTTAATTTATTTACTTCTTATGGAATGGGTGTTGTTTTTTGTCGCCATTTCCTTTATTCTTTACATAAGGATATGGAGTCTTCAAAGAACTAATTCACCTGAGGTCACACAGGAAGCAGCCAAGGCAAGACTCAAAGACAAATGTGACTGTGAGTCAGAGAAAGGCTTTCAGAGATTTGGGGGCTGCAGCACAGAGAACATGGCAGAGTCGGTGTGGTTGGACCTAGCCAGCCATTTTGCAAGTTTGCTTTCCCCTGCGAGGAAGAAAGGCACTGTCATACAGGCTGGCTTTCAGTCAGAGAAGGAAGGAGCTTCAAACACTTGCTGGGTTCATGGAGCTACTGGGTCAGAATCACTCAGGGGGAAAAAAAAACTGTAATTCCAACATTTCTATGACAATGCCCC
Organism: Acomys minous; assembly: GCF_964271855.1. NCBI lineage: Eukaryota > Metazoa > Chordata > Mammalia > Rodentia > Muridae > Acomys > Acomys minous. Next base: position 25,226,191 of record NC_140484.1, read on the forward strand.
TTTTAGGCACTGCGAACTCTGTATTCTTAACTCCTTGAGATGCTTTTCTAAATAGAGTGGCTCGGTGAACTGAGAGGCTAAACATCCCACCTAGCCCAGCAAATGTGTTTTATCAGGGTCTCCGTTCTTGCTTTAAAAAAAAAAGTGTGTGTGTGACGATGAACGCTTTTGTCAACTCTTTGAGGAGACTCATTTTTTTTTTTGTAAATGCTTTGTAGGGAGATAGCAGACTTGGGTTCAACTCAAAAGTCATTTAGAAATGTGAGCCAGGCTTTTCCAGTGTGACCGAAAGGTTCTAAGGAAAGGGAACCCTCCTGATGACACTATAGCCTCCCTGAAATGTCTTTTATGCACACATTAGCTCTTGCATTGCTTCCACCCAGTCTACCTTCTCTTTAGGGTGTATGAATGCTATCTTTCAATTGAAAGGCAGAAGAAAACAAAGGCAATTTGAGGGCTGTTTCAGTAAGTCAGTGTGTGGACACAGACACACAAATGTTTCCACCCAGAATGCCTCAGACCGTTGGCTCACTGTGAATTAAAACATGGAAATGAGTGAATAGTGCCTGGAAGAGTTTCAGGGACCAGGAAATCTTATTTTCATCTGAGAGAGAAAGAAAGTCAGTGCATCTTTATGACAGAGTGAGGAGAAGTTCCCACACACCACACCCCCACCCTCCACCTCCCACCCCCTACACTTGAGCTCTCCCCTGGCAGGACAACAGAGAAAGACAAGACCCAAGCACTGACCAGGGGGACTTCAGCTTTGGGAACCACAGGAATTCATTATGGCAAATCTTGGTATCTAATCTCTATTCAACTTCCTCTTCACATGTTAATTTTCTTATTCATGGGGCTTGGCATCCTTTGCACATTTCTTTAGACTCTGAGTTTTTACTTCTTTTTCCTGTATAGATGCCTGCTGAGCACTATTTTTTTTCCTATACATAGATCAGAGAGTCCTAGTCTCCTGATCCTCCTAAATCAATCATCAGCCAAGAAAATGCCCCATAGCCAACCTGACAGAAGCTGTTCCTTGGCCTTGGTTCCCTCCTCCCAGGTGATTCTAGCTAGTGTGAAGCTGACAAAAGCAAGCAGCTTAGACCATCTTTTTTAAGATCTATGAGCGAGAGATCATGACATGAAGACTCTTGACCTGTGTACACACAACATACACAACAGTACAGCAGCTACGTGGCCAGCCCATGCTATACACGGTAATGACCAAACTGAAGCTCTCTAACAGACTCTAGCTCACCTCACTCACTTCCTGCAAATCACCGCACTCACTTCCTGCCTGCCTGCCTGCCTCAATTCACTGAATAAGCACAGACAGAAAGCTGTGCTCAGAAGTGGTTTAACAATTCCATTTGTAAACACACTCTATTTCCCATTTTTTGAACCCATTACCCATTGTTACTCTACTTCTACTTTTAAATATTCCAAGTCCTTCAGAGTGTCTAAGAAGACCAGATATTCAGTCTTAAGAGCTAGTTTGCTGCTGCACACAGCAGCAGGAACTAAAGTTACATGGCTAGCAATGCTCACAACCTAAGCTGTCTTCTATATGTGACCATCTGAGCTGCTCATTACTCCCTACCCACTTCCTTCTCTTTGCCTTCAAGGCAGTAGACAGACCCAGGCATGCCTAATGCTTTAAAAGAGCCAAAGAAATTCATATTTAAAAAAAAAAACAATACTTAGAGAAAAAAAAAGTGGTGTCTGGGGTTATCGTTGAAAACTGTCCTTTTCTGGCCTTGCAAGCTCCTGGGGACACTCTGCTGCTTTCACAGGCCAGCCTTTCTTGTCATACCGTGCCTATGCCCACCACAGCAGCAGTGTCCTCAGGAGCCTGGCTGGGGCTTCAGCTGGCCTGGACAGAATTGGGATAGGTCCCCAGAGGCCACTTCGGTCTTTGGGTCAGTGCTGTGGAAGAAGGAAGGGTTTTTCACTGATTCAAGGCCTGGGCATCACCTACTAGCCTGGGGGTGGATGACACATTGAGTCTGGGGGTCACCCTGCTTGAGCAGGGACTGACTTGGGAGTTCTCCTCCATATATATATATATATATATATATATATATATATATATATATATTTTTTTTTTTTTTTTTTTTTTTTTTTTTAAGAAACAGACACTTGACTGCTGTGACAGTGAAGACTACAAGCTGCTCTGGGGACACGAACTTTCCTATCGAATTAAGCAGCTTTTGTTTAAAGCTAACAAAAGCATGGAAAGAGACTTACCTAAACAACAGAGAATGTACTAGCTTCCATTAACAGAAGCAAAACTGTGTATTTCTAGAAGACCTGACCCTCCAGCTTCTGCACATCACCAGGGACCTAGGGCCTTTCTCCTCATGATTCTCACTCTTAGGAATGGCTTGAGGTGGAGGTAAATGGACACAGAAGTGGCAAGCATGAATCCAGACATGACAACACACAGTGATAGACATGAGTCACCTCGTTTGCCACATCTTCCTGAATGGCAGGCAAACACTCTGTCATTGGGCTAGACCCATGGTCCCTTCTTTCCTTTCATCTTAAGATACAGACTCACTAATTTGTCTAGATTGGCTTTGTAACTCAAACAAGCCTTAAGCTTTCAGCTCTTCTGCCTCAGTTTCTCAAATGGCTAGAATTACTGGACTTTGACAGCAAGTCTATATTGTTGTGAGTTTGTTGTTTGCTTGTTTGTTGTTTGTTTTTGTTTTAATTTCAAAATAAAAGAGAAAAAGGGAATCAGTTTCATTCTTTTTTTTAAAAAAAAAGATTTATTTATTTTATGTATATGAGCACTCTGTCTGCATGTACACCTGCATGCCAGCAGAGGGTACCAGATCTTGTTAAAGATGGTTGTGAGTCACCCTGTGGTTGCTGGGAATTGAACTCAGGACCTCTGGATGAGCAGACAGTGCTCTTAACTAACCACTGAGCCATCTCTCCAGCCCCAGTTTCATTCTTTTACATGCTGAGGTCTGCAGGCATTTGTTGTAGATACATCTTTTCTCCAGTCAATATATATTTGTTGCTTATTTGTCAAAAATTAGATAGCTGTAGTTTTGTGAACTTGTGTGGTGTGTGTGTGTGTGTGCGTGTACACTCTATCAACTCCAGTAATCTGTATGTCTATTTTGATGCCAATACTGTGCAGTTTATATTACTCTAGCCCTGTGGTATAGCTTGAAATCAGGTACGGTGATGCCTCCCACAGTATTCTTATTGCTGGGGATTATTTTGGCTACCTTGGCCTTTTGTGATTTTAAGATCATTTTCTTACATTTTTCAATTGTGAGCCTAGCCTTTAACAGCTGAGCCATCTCTAACCTAGGCTCCCTACACATGTGTAGCAGATGTGCAGCTTGGTCTTCATGTGGGTCCCCTAACAATTGGAGGGGGGCTGTCTCTGACTCTGTTGCTTGCCTTTGGATCCCTTTCCCATGGCTGGGCTGCCTTGCCTGGCCTCATTGGAATAAGAAGCACTTAGTCCTACTGAGATTTGATGTGCCAGGGTAGTAGGGTACCTTTATCTGAGGAGAAGGGGAGGAAAAATGAAGGGAGGGGATGTGAGGGTAGGAGTGGAGGAGAGAAGGGAGGGGTCTGCAATCAGGCTGTAAAGTGATTAAATAAATTAATAAATAAAAAATCAAGAAAAGAGATTATTTTGTATATATGTGAAGAATGTCTCTGAGACTTGAAATTGTTTTGAAATTGTAGATTGCTTTTGCTAGAATGGCCATTTTGGGGAAGGGATTCATGAGGCCCTACCGTAACTTGATGATCTTTGGGCAATCAACAGAGATGGGGAACTATGCTGTCCAGTTGTCTGCCCATTGGTGAGCCCATCAGTCTCCAGTCACGTGGACAACGCAGATCAAGTCTGTGCTATATTAAACAAAAACAAAGCCAATAAATAGGACAAATAGATTCTGGGGCGGGGGGGGGGGGGGCTCTCACAGATAGTCCTCAGGGAGAAAATGGGAAGAGGAATCAAAATACAATGTAGATAAATAAAAAACAAAAACAAAAAACAAAATAAAATTTACTAAGAAAAATAATTCTACAACTTATCTAGAATAGTTCTCTTCATATCTCATGGGCAAAAAACTGGTGGTATCCAATTCCTAAGCCTTCATGTCACCACAGTGCTCACTGTGTCCTATAAGAGTTTGTCTTCCAGTACAATGACAACTTTATCATTCATCACAAAGATCTTACAAAATGTTATTTTATTGCTCCATTCTTTAAGGTTTTAGATGAGTGCCTAGTTTTAGAAAAGATGTAAAGAACTACTTATGGTTAACATATATAGGTATATATGAATACAGAGATATAGGTTAGATATATAAGACTAAAACAATGCCAGTGTGTGTGTGTGTGTGTGTGTGTGTGTGTGTGTGTGTGTGTGTGTGTGTACATACACACACTTGCCCTGGACTCTCTTTGTAGATCAGGCTAGTCTCAAACTCATACAGATATGCCTGCCTCTGCCTCTCCAAGTGCTGATATAACAGGCATGCGCCACTGTGACGACTTAAAACCAATGAGTTATTAATGGATAAATTCAAGTCAAGTAGTGTTTACCTAGAGGTGTTCTCCCCACATTCCATCCCAGTGCTTCAATAGTTATAATCAGTTAGTTAATTAATCTTATCAGAAACTTAATATAATGCTCCACCTGAACTCTAGATCTCTTACTGTTTTAGAGCAGTGGGGGTAAAAAAAGAGAAACATAGGTAGAGAGAGGTGAAAGATTTTTATGAGAGAGAAAGGGCCTGGGAAAATTCAGGGAATTTACAGAAGAACATAACCGAAAGGAAGTAACAAGAGGAATTCATCTTCACATTGCCTAGAAAGACAACAACAACAACAACATTAATAGAATGAAAAGAAAAAGAACAATCTGAATTATGTGCCAGCATTCTTGAAGTATCTCATTGTAATTCAGTCTAATACTGAATTATGTTACATTAGTATTAGAGAGGCAGGGCAGGATGATCATCACAAGCTTGAGGCCAGCTCAGGCTACATTAAAAGCACCTTGGCCAGCCTGCACTAAGTAGTGAGACCCGGTCTCAAAACACACACACAAAGTATATTCTCGTTGATTCTGCTACTATGCTTACAATATAAATATAACTAAAAGGAAAAAGCAGCTTAAGTGTTGGGTAAATCAACAGGTCTAGCCTTGTCATAGACGTTTGCTTCTCACTAGATGTGTGGCCTTGAGTGTGTCAGCTCCTACTTCTAAACTTCAGGGTTTTTTTTTTTTCTGAACAAAACTAATGACCTCAACAGAGATTTAAATTTATTTTGTAAATATTACTGAGCTTCTACACATGAACGTTCCTTGTGAGCAATGGTTGGTGTTCTTGTCTGGGGTATCAGACCCTGAGCATGCCACACAGGCTTGCCTCTATTCGCACCAGACAGTATGAGGGTAATGAATGTTGAAAAGTCTTCCCTTATGTGGAGTCACCATCTGTTTGGCTGATCTGTGACCCATCAAGCCTTGTGGCCCTGGCATGTCTACAGGGCACAGATATTGAGCGTGCTTCTCACCAGGGGGCACCTAAAACCACCATATGGGAAGTCCCAGTGATGATATATTTTAGAGGGCACTAGAGCCCAGTGACAGTCTTGAAGAAAGAAATGAGTTTTTATGTTGTTTACAAAAGAATAGAATGGCCCTGGCTGTGTTATAACTCAATACAGATTGAAGAGTTTGTTGCAGGCTTCCAGTGTCCTGAAACTTGTCTCAAGTAGCCTCTAGAAGTTGGTCACAAAAGTCCATTTACTTCACACTCTTCCTCATGATGGTATTGGAACTTCAGAGGATCCATAATGCTTTCCAATAGATATATATTTTATTTATGCTTATTAATATCATAGCAGCCAATTTCTCCTGGTCTGACAACAGCATTAGACTGAATTACATAGAAACTAAATGAGATGCACAGATAAATATGTGTATGCTCACTTACCACTATTCCTCACTTTAGTTAGAATGACAAAAACAATGACATTGTATCTTCATAACAGCGAGACACTTCCATATTTCCATAGGACTCATAAGTCCAGAAGAATCCTCTGCTCATCGGTAGTTCTTCTGGCATGTGTTGATTTGTAGAACCAACTCATCATAGCCTGCTTACTCTAAGTTAGGCAGCTCAGATTTGGGAGGGAAGACAGTTGGAGACCTTGCTTTTCTGACCATGTTCACAGCTTATGGACTCATGTAAGAGAGAGAAAATGCTTCTGCCCAGGGGATCTTGCAAATGTTTTTATTGTTGGCTGGATCAATGGTTCATTGGGTAAGAGCACTTCCTCATCTTGTAGAGACCTACTTCAGTTCCAACCATCAGCATGGTAGTCCTCAACCATCTGTAACTCCACTTTCAAAGAATCCTATGCCCTCTTCTGGACTTCCCCAAGCACCAGGCACACATGTGGTACACATACATACAAAACACTCATACAGATAAAACAAAAAATAAATATTTTTAAAACCTTTTCTTGTATGTTTATTGAAGAGTCTCACATCCTTGGAATACACACAACAAACTAAATTTCTGGAACTGATTTCCTGTTTGTGTTATGTTAAATTCCCATTTCCTAACTAGTAATAGCATTTCAGGAAGATTCTGGAAGTTCCTTTTAATTTCACAGTCCCATTTAAAATTCTCCCTTTGTGCCCTTTGAAGGTTAGTAGCTCAGAATGTCTGGCCTTTTGTGCACATTTTCCTCTTCTGGATTCTACATTCTCTAGCAATTAGGCAAAGCAGCAGGGTGGTTATATGACAAATTGCTCTACACACAATTGTTTAAAACAATATTTACTATTCTCTTTCCCAGTTCTCGAGAATCCAGAACCAGTTTGCCTGAGCGTTCTTGGCTCAGCACCATGTGTGTGACTGTAGTGAAGACACTGGCTGTTATTCAGGGTCTACTTTTTCCATGACTCACTCACCTGTAACTCAATTTTCTTAACCAGTACATTTTATTACAACTTAATAACCGAGCATACAATACTTGTAACCTGACTAACTAAACCAATAGGAAAAGAGGATTAAGGAACACAATAACAAAACCATAAGGATATCAGTTCCAAGGAGCAATTCTCCTGGCATAATCAGCAGGATTTCTTCTGCTGGAACCTGGAGTAACCAGAACCCAGAGCCTCAGCAGGAGCTAGAGCCCCAAAAGCCTTCCCTCGAGTGGTTCTCTCTAGGAGCATCTCGAAGTGCAGCGATGAACAGCCAAAACTATCCAAACGCTCCAAAAAGCCTCACCTCCAGTTCTGGGCTCATTTATATAACTCCTCCCAGAGTCTGTTCACGGGATCTTTTCAGCTGGCAACAATCAAGCTCTCACATGAGGTGGCTGGTCTTCTAGTGGATTAACCTCACCTGTTCTCTCACAAGACTGTTCCGATCCCACACTTGGGATCCAAAAGAACAGGTTTGTCTCCCCTTGACTCACTGACTGTCATGTTAGTGCTAATAACTGGCAGGAAGCTCAGTTCTCTTTACATGAGACATTCCATAGGATTACTTGAGTGTCCCTGTAGTAGAATTATAACTATGGCCCGCACTCTCCCTTTCTTCTTTATTAACCATCTCCTGTACCTTCCCTACTCCTTGACTGATCTCTCTTTAGGGCCACAGTGCACTTTACAACTTAGTCTCAGAGGCCTTGCATTAGTTTCTCCACAGTACTCTGATGTGGAGTATTCACTGTGGGAAGAAACGACACAAGAATGGAATCACTAGGCAGCAGGCATTTTGTGGGTTGTCCTGGAAACTATCTACCATAGTTGCATGAAGGCAAGCAGTTCACCTGTCTAAGGAGGGTTCCACAATTGATGTTTCCACCTAGGCCAGCCCCGTCAGACCATCAGTGTCTTCTGCATGGTATGCTCCTATGCTAAATGCCTACCATTCATAACAAATGTTCCCGATAAACCAACTTAGAAAAGGAGATTTTATCTTGGCAGAGAGTTCTGAAGATTTCAGTTCATGACCAATTGGCTCTGCTGCATTTGGGCCTTCGACAAAACAAAGCTTACCAACAGAGAACTCAGAAGAGCAAAGACACCTGCCTTGAGGAAGGGGAGGGAAGAAAGGACAGCAGGCTAGGTTTTCAAGAATGCACTTCAAATTCCTTGAAGATGTCCCACCACTGACCTCTTAGAGGGTTCACAATCTCTCAACGACGCCACGACCTCCCAACATCACCACTCTGGGAAGAAGCAAGAGCCTTTGGGAGACATTTTAAGTCCAAGTATAACAATATTCTAATGATGAATACCATTTGAAGCCTCCATACCCAGAATCTCCTAACATCAAAGATTTAATTCTGGTACATCTTCTCATTCACTCATCTAGAGACAAATATTATAACTGTCCCAACTATCTGCCATCATCTGCCAATAGTCAAAGCCTTTTGCTGTTAATATGCATACATTCAGAAGGCACCCTTGCTGGATGGAGATAGAAAACTTGTTAAGTCTGCCTTCTGTTATAGCCACTCAACCTTAAAAATCATGGCCTTGTTGACATGTCACATGTCAATATCTGTGTTCTCTGCTGTTACGCTACTTATCAGAGCCACTTTAGGAACACAGTTCTTCTCCCCAACACCTTAACAAATATAAGCACAGAGACATAAAATCATGGTCTCAGGGCTGGAGACAAAGATCATCAGTTAAGAACACTGACTACTTTCCTCAGGACCAAGGTTTGATTCCCAGAACCCATCTGCAATTATATTTCCAGGGTATATGATACCCTCTTCTGACCTCCTCAGGCACCAAATGTGCATGTGACACACAGACATACTTGTTGATAAAATACTCATGCATATAAAATTTAAAAAACACTTTTTAAAGAACATGTTGTCAAAATAGGAAGCAAAGTTATTCCAATCTTTATTACTTGAACTCACATACTGCTTTCACATTGAGTCTCTTCCCAAGGTGACCAAAGAATCCCAAGGGACTATGATAATAACTCTTTCCATCTCACCTTATGAGATCAGGAAGTAAATAGCGATAGGCAGTAATGAAACAGGTTTAACTATATGTTCATTTGTTGTTTGTTTGTTTGTTTGTTTGTTTGAGATGGGGACTCGCCATAAAGCTTAGGTGGCCCTTGAACTCACAGCTAACCTCATGCCTCAGCATCTTTAATTCTGCAATTGCAGGTGTGTTCTACCACATCCTCACTTGGCTTCATTGCCTCTTAATGACTAGACAAACCCTACAAGGATGTCTCTGACCCCAACTTTGATGCTCATTTTCAGCCTCTGGTGTATGGCTTTCAGGTTTGCCTGACCATAATTCAATGACTATTGGAGAATTCCAACTGAGTTAAGCACAAATAATATTCGGCTAGCATGTAAAGTGGGATTTACTTTGTACCTAATCATTTCTTTCTTCTTCTATGGCATCTTAGAATGTTTTTCTGATACTTAGACAAAGAATTCTTCTTCATCAAGAGATTTCTGAGGTAACTGAAAGAAACCAAGGATAGAAAAGAGGCTGCATCTCAGATATCAAACTGTACAACCCTCACTAGCTAGCTGGGAAATTGTGCTGATGACTGCATGACTAACAGCAAGCTCAGTGTAAGATGAGACGTGATCAGTTAGCAAGTAGGATTATGTCAGAGTCTTGGGGAAAAGAGCATAATATAAATCTATATATTTGATAGCTTGAATTTATACACTTCCAGTTTCCCAATAAGGAATTCTTTATTCGATTTACCTTTTCTTTCTGTAAGAATAGTTTTCTAAAATGCAAGAGCCAATCTCTGGGCAGACTATTTGTTCTCAATCAGTGCTGCAGATTTGCCCACTAACTCTGCCAGTGGTCACAGGTTTTTAGGCTCAACCTTTTACACATATTTCTTTTAGATTTATTTCAGACAGCAGTACACATTCTGCACATCATTATCCTGAATGCTGGGACCAAACTTAAATTTAATCAAGCCACAAGTTTCTAAAATGATGTACCAATTATCTTGCTCAAGATTGTCAATTATGAAGCCTATGAATAATTCCTCCTTAACCAAAGCTTTATTTCACCTTGACATCAGTCTTCGGTTTGCTTCAACTTATCTTTAATTCCTCTTAAGGGGCAAGTTACCATTAGATTTGAACCCCAGGCAAATCTCATAAGATTTTGCCTTAAAAGAAAGGACATGTAAATTTCACTATGGTTAGCTTTAAACAATTTATAAAAAGAAGCTGGAGGCCAACATAGTGGTCTCAAGCTTCTAAGATGCTCCAAACTTAAGGAAACTATTATTAATGATAATTCTTTCTCCATCATGGATAGGGTGATCATTTGTCCACAATATAAAGAAACATAACAGTTTTTTCTTTCTCTTCTCCACCTTTTATAATCTTTTCCATTGCTAGAAGGAAGGTTCATTTTATAAGAGAGAGTGCAGCGTGGAATACTGAAATAACAAGAAAATATAACGTCAGTTTCTTAGGTAGGGTTTCTATTGCTGTGATGAAACACCACAACCAAAGCAACTTGGGGAGGAAAGGATTCATTTCACTTACATTTCCACATTAGTGGTCATCACTGAAGGAAGTCAGGATAGGAACTCAAGCAGGGCAGGAACCTAGAGGCAGGAGTTGATGCAGAGGCCATGGTTGGGTGCTGCTTACTGGCTTCCTCCTCATAGCTGCTCAGCCTACTTTCTTATAGAACCCAGGATCTCCAGCCCAAGGGTGGCCCCACCCACAATAGGCTTGGCCCTACCCCATCAATCACTAATTAAGAAAATTCCCTACAGGTTTGCCTTTAGCTCAATCTTATTGAGGCATTTTTCTCAGTTGAGGCTCTCTCTCCTCTCCAACGACTCTAGCTTGTGTTGCTGACATAAAACTATCTAACTATCTAACACAGTAGGGTTTACACAAAAATAGCTTTGAAGCAGTGAGATTTGTTTGTCTTGTGGCTGGTACTCTCAGAGGATGCAGTTACTGGCTACTTCAGTGGCATAATCTTATTCTTCCTATTTAGAGCCAAAAATTGCCATGACCTTGAAAAGCATGAAGTTGCCTACAAGCTGAAGCCTGGATACCAGAGTTGACATGAGGGTGTGTAAATGTGCAAAAGAGTACGGGAAGCATAGAAAAAGACAGAGAAAGTTAAGTACAGCAAGAGAAGCAAACCTTTGGCGTGCAACAGTTGCAGATTTTTGGGAATTTGTGCCAATGTCAGAAGAAAATAAACATATATTTGAATGTGCATACATACACATACACACATACATACACACTTTTTCCTAGCACTGTTTGAATTCACACCATATTGTCAATAGTTGAAAATGCTGTTGTTTTCTTTTAGTTAAACACCTATGCCTGGCTGCCCTTCTTGATATCACGTGTCCAACTGAGGAATTATAGAAGAAACTAACATGCTCATGTTGCCTAAGGCTTGAAGCTGACTTTGAAGATACATGTCGAATGAGTTTTACTCCACTTTTCCTTAAAAGAGCCTAGAAACATCACCTTCTACCTACACATTCACACATATGCAAGATCACAACAAGCCTTAAATTCTTCCTCCAACCCTCAGTATACCTCTGCTCTGTTTTCTTCTGCTGGACTTAGTCTTTCAAATATTCTCCTGCTTGGCTTGAGCCCAGTGTTAATCCTTTTGCTTCCAATCAAATCAGGCTTCTTCGGCACTGGAGCCTTTAGATCCAGTGCCTGGGAAATCTCTTGGAAGTCAGCCATTACCTCTCTTGACTCAATTGCCCTTTCCTCTGGCCTGGGTCGGCCCCATGCTTAGATAGGATTCTTAGTGTGCCCAAAGGGAGGGGACTCTTCCTGATAAGTATGAACACTTTCCCAACATATTGTATATTTCTTTTTGGCTACACCAATATTGAACCAATGTTTTTTACTTCAAAAAAAAATTGAGTTGACTACTTATTATCCCTCTCTCCACCAGATGCACAGAGCACGAGTGCTGCCTGAGTAGACTGTGAGACTGACCTTTTCTCTACATCGTTGTCTTTTGAGGATCCTTGTTGTGAAGAGCCACACACTGTCAGAGACTATGTCGATACAGCCATAAATGAGCCCATCACTTGCAGCTAAGCCTTTTGTCTTTTTCAAATTAGATTATTTTCTCCTGTAAAGTTTGCTGCCGCCTTTGAAAATAAGGAGACAAGATGTAGCTGAGAAGTAACTTGGCTTTTAAGAAATAAACTCTAAAACAAAGAAGGGAAAATTTCAAAGCTACCTTCTTCCCAGATTAGCTCCTGATGCCTTCTGTAGAACAAGGTTTAATCTTGGTAATCAGGGAGAACTTGGAATGGTTTGTAGATTGGTTGGTTGGTTGGTCGGTCGGTCGGTCGGTCAGTTTGTGTTTAGGTGATATAAAAAAAACTATAATGACATGAAGAGATAATGAGAGCGATGGAAAGACATCTTTAAGCCTACTCTGATGCTGTGTCACTTGGGAGGCATCAGCTGCTCACAATGCCAGTAAGTACATAAACTGGAACTAACAACCCATCAACATTTCCTTAGACTGTTTCCTGAAGGGGAAAACCCAAGTCTTGACCTCATATCACCTGTAATTTCTTGAGCAAAGACAAACAACATGAAATAAATATAAAAGTATAAAATTGTACAGACACTGGACTCCTCAAGAAAAATTCAACCTTCTGAAGTGACTAGGGTTGATAGTCCTAGTGAACTGACAGCATCTGTTATAAAGATCCTTATGTGTAGAATACAGAATCATCCCCATGTGCCCTGCACTCTATCTCCTGTTCCTACTTCCAATAATGTCTCCTTTCTTTCTCTGAAATTTTTCAGTGTCTTTCTTTGTAACACAACTAACAAGTCCTTGCAATAGAAACCGCTGTCACTGTGTTTCTAGACATCTTCAAACTTTAAAAAAAATCATTTAGCACTTGTGATTTTATGAATTGCTCTAACAGCTATCTGAAGAACTTATCTATGGCCCCATTTCATATATGAGGAAACTAAAGGGCCAATGTTGTGGTGGTTTTTCTTCCTGGCTGCAAGCTCATGGCATAATGACTCATGAGACTCAAACACACACACACACACACACACACACACACACACACACACACACACACACACACACCTAGGTCATATAGCTAGGCTTTTCTCTGACTAGCTCATAACTTAAAATAACTCATTTATTCTCATCTACATTCTGCGATGTGGCTGCTTACCTATGTTCAGATATCATGTGTCTGTCCTCCTCACATCTTACCAGATAAATCTCTCACACCTATCTCTAACCCAGAATTCTTTCTGCCTGCTGACAAGTGATGCCTCCATACAGACACCAGAGATGCCTTTTACAGAACACAGGCTTTGTTTACTGCTTTCAAAACTGGCTATGCAATCCAGGGACCTAGGAAGATTTTTAGGAACTTAAAGTTAAAAATTCCTGGTTCCTTATCCTAAAAAAAATACTGTAGCTCTTTTTGTTTTACATTTTTCAGTCTTTGGGGGGAAACTAGCTTATTCAAGGGAATACATGCTTGGTCTGACAAGACAAGAATCAGATCTGTCTTGAGTCTCCAACACCACTAGATCTAGGGCTACATCCTTGTTCACAAAGGATGCTCACCTCTGTCTCCTAATGTACCACCCAGAGGAAGCCACATTCATACACTCACATGATATGCTACATGAGAGTCGGACCAGTGTATGAGTTTGGTCAAATCCAGAATTAGAGGAGAAGTCACAGTTTCTCTGAGAGGAACAAGAAATAATCATACCACATTATCACTGTTTTCTTTTAAAAACAGAAAAAGGAGAGAATCCCACAGCTTACCAAGAAATAGACATGTAAACTACCTCAGATTGCTGGAGAGTGAGCATTTTACTGTAGTTTTCTTGATGACGTAACTCAATGAATTGACAAGGAGACAATCAGACTTGGGAGTGACCATATATTCTCATGCCCTCACCAAGGACACAAGAATATGTAAGAAATTGCACCTGGTAGCTCAGACTTCCCTCCTTTGCCTAATTCTGCCACCCAGAGGAAACTCTGTTTTCTAATTGACATTTTAAAAAAAATACTGTGGCCCAATACATGCCAGAGAGAGTGCTTTCAAGCTTGAACAATGATGAATCATCTAGAGATCTTGTTGAAATACAGATCATGACTCAGTAGGGCTCAGACTTGCTCCTACACTCAGGTGCCAGTCACTGAATTCAGCCACCATGTTGTTTGAGACAGGAAATGACTGCTCCTACAGAAAAGGGATGGGGTAACTAAGTAGCACAGGACTCAGCCAGCCACCAATCAGAGCAGAAACTGAATCAGCTCCTGGGGACAGGAACTGAAAAAAAAAATGTATCCTTTTAACGTGCGTTTGCTTAAAATGTGCAGTCAATTGAACGTATATCTTTGTTAGAGTCCACTAAAAAGGAAATTATTTTCCTAGAGCTATTAACTGGGAAAGATAAGCAACTCAAACAACCAATTGTTAATCTGTTTTTGCTAGACCTGCAGCATGAGCAACAACAGCACACAGTCAAAGGAAGAAGTATATGCAAAACTTGGAAATAAGGTACCGCGTATCATTATATTATTGGGAAATGAATGTGGTCAGGGAGTTAAACTCTCACTGAACTGAAACAGAGAGCTAAGCAGAGTCACCTTAAGAAAACAGAAATTCCCCAAAGCCCACAGCACCTGGCTCCAGTCTAATTAGAGGAACTGTTACTGTTACATCTAAGGGGGAAAAAAAAGTATTCCTTACAAAGTTGGCCAGCATGGAAGCTTACAAAAGGCTAATCTGTACAGCATCTTCGTTTTGAGTCTGTGTACATAAAAGAGAGCCCCAGTTCAAGAGCTTAGGGGAGCAGAAGTAAATACCCTCATCATGATGAAAGTCGGCACTACAAGGCAGGGCTGGTAGACAACAGCTTGCGCTCTGAGTCTTGTTGAGGGAATACGATTTTACTAAACCAAGGTCCCATGGTTTATTTCTACAGACTCACTGACGGCAGCCTTGCACTACAGCTTGAAGAAGGGCTATAATGGCTCTAAAATATTTACCGTCTAGCTCTTTAGAGAAGAACTTTATAAAACTTTCAGCCACATAATTGGTTCCCCTCACCTCGATTCCACGAACCTTAAGCCAACTTCTTGTTTCTAGTTCTGTTTGATGGGTCTGGCAGCAACAACAGAAAGTGTCTCCCTAAGCCCTTGCTTATTTTTAACTTATTTCTAGCCTGGATTTGGGCGTTATTTTTTTTCCCCCCGTAGTGTCTGGGGGCTTGCCCTGTCTGAATCATTTCCATGAGTAATAGTTCCCTTCTCAATATGCTTTTGTAAAAGAAAATAGAAAGCACTTCTCTCAGCTTAGAAGGCAAACAGCTAGGCGTGCATGTTGTGGTAGGCTTCTTACTCATTCCAGAAAAGATCTCTGGAAGTTAAAGGCTAGCAGCAGGCCAGGGCCCAAAGCTGCAACTCAGAGGGTTCTGTTTATCTCCGTTGTCATAGGAGCAAGACCCTGCTCTATTGCTTTGCTCCCACACAGGGAGCCAGACAGTCTCTGCAGCCTCCTCCGATGATGTTTCATTTCTGGCTCGTGTTGGGTACCTGCTTTATTTGTAAACTTGACTTCATCCTTTATCTCTTTCTATATTTTTATTTGAATTTCACATCGTGCTGTGTTGAGAACAGATAGGAGCCTAGTATGAGTAGGCTACGCTGTGTTAATTGCGGAGCCCTTTCAATGATTTCCAGTAGGGTGTATTTATTTCTTCTAGTTTACCACATACTTTATTCCCATGAAACCAATGTTTATTGAACATGTACTACAGTATGGATGCTATGGTCTTGTTTAGTAATCTGCAAATAGGGCGGAAATACCTTTGTTGCCTTGTAGAGTTCAAGGCGAACTGCACTATTTGACAATTCGTCCCAAAGACCTGAAAATGATTGACTAACTGACAGTTCCCCAGTGAAGGACCATTGCCATCATGAAAAATAATTAGCATTTCCCCTTCAGTGAAATCTTGTGATACCACTTTGCACATTAAGCTACTCAACCCCTCCAAATTTACTTAACATCCAGGTTACTCTGTTCTAATAGGTCCCCCACAACGTCTTTGATAACACGGTCTCAGATGACTACATTGATAACCAACAAGACAAAGTAAGACTTAGTTTTCGCATCTAGCACACTATCATAGAGGAGTTTGTTTATATTTGTATTTTGCTGCTTATTTATTACATTCTACAGATGTAACAGCAGTCTCCTTCCCCAGGGCAGCCTTTTTTGAGCAGCATGGGGGAATGGACCAGGCTCCCTGCTGGTGCACCAGATTCTGAGTTTATCTCTGTCACATTGAGAACTACCCAATTGTCTTCAGCTTCCATTTTAGGCAGCCCCACAGCCTTCCCACTGGGTCACCGTGGAGTTTGGCCTGCTTCACCTTCAGTAGAGACTGAAAATATATAAGTGACATCGTTTTCAGTGCTTTGCATGCTTTGAGCAGCTAATATGGCCATGTAGTTAAGAGTGGCACCGAAGCACTCGGCAATAACTTTCCCAGCGAGAGAGGAAGGGGAAGAGCAAAAGGAGAGGGAAGCCTAATGGAAATATTCCTGAATCGAATAGCAGCTGCTCCGGTATTTTTCAATTCAAAATAACGCAAACCTCTTAGCCATTAAATCGCAGCAAAAGACATAGTGCTTGAAATTACCTGTCTTCACAGATTTTTACTAGTAGAAATAAAAGCCCTGGAGGTGTATTTTCAACTAACCTTAATGCCACCTAGTGGTCACTGAGGAAATTTAGTCTCAGAAAATCGTCAGCAACTTTGGAAATCAAGAAATTATTAATAATGACAGTAACTTCTAAAACAATTGAGTGTCTACAAGTGTTCCTTGACTCAGAGCTCAAGACTAATTTCTTTTCTTAATGGTGACCTCACCAGGGTGCTCTATCCCAGCACACAAGGACTTCACAGGTTAGATACCATGCAGAATTCATAGGTCTATATAGCTAAGATTCAAGCACTAGTATTCCAGGCTACGCACTCACATCCTGCAAATAAGTCTCAGCTCAGACTAAAAGAACGTGGTTGGTGGACTGAAGCAAATTCACTCCCAAATATTAGTGTTTGAAGGAAACTACAACCCTCACTTTTCTACATCATAAATAACCCACAACACGTTCCAAATCTCTCTCAAGCTGATTTTTCCATTGTGAAGGGACTTTCTAAAAATTACATCTGGGGTCCCTGAAACAGAATGGGTTCACTTGTTCATACAACAAGTAGTTGCTGGAAGATGGCCCAATCACTAAGATGTTTGGCGCAAATCATGAGCACCTGAGTTCTGATGCCCAGCACACATGTAGAAAGATGGCTGCTGAGGCACTTGTCTGAAGTCCCAGCACTGAGGAGGTGGAGATTGGAGGATCCCAGGAGCTTTCCGAGCCTGCCAGACTAACCAAATCATCACGCTTCAGACTCAATGAAAAGACCCTATCTCAAGAAATAAGTAGAAGGGGATAGACAGATGGGTGAGACCTCAAAAGTGAGCTACTGCTCTTTTAGAAGCCTGGGTTTGGACTCCCAGCACCAACACACTGCAACTGAGCAACCACTAAACAGCCCAGCAGGACCCAAGGTCTCTGGCCTCCGTACTACCTGCACTCGAATGCACATGTGTGCATGTGTGTGTGTGTGTGCGTGCGTGCACAACAGAGGCACACATACACACAAACACACACACACTCACATAATTTAAAATAAAAACAACTATTTTTAAAAGTCAGAAGGAAAATACTCAAGAAAGACATACAACATCAACCGTGGCTTATCCAAAGATATACACAAGGAAGCTCACCTCTGTGTGTGTGCGCACCCCTGCACGCACACACACACACACACACACACACACACACACACACACGTTGCTGAACTGTAATATACTGTGCTCTGTGCTAGGCGCTGGGAATGCAGCACCTGTCCTTTCCTGTGCCGAGCTTAAAATACAACAGGGAGGCACACACACAAAAGTTAAACTGTGTGTATTATTATACGCTCACCCGGTGAAAAGAGCTAGTAAGAGAAATACAGTGTTTTACAACAACAAAAGCAACATTTGTTTTGAGATCTGCATGTGGAGGGATGAACTTGGGGAGACGTCCCTTAGGAAGGATTGTGTTGAGGGAGGGGACGATCAAACAGAGCACAGCCAGGCACAGGAAAACCTGAACAGCGGCAGAAAAAGGGCAGGGCGTTCTGCTCTCAGACTCTTTTCTGTTCTATCAGTGGAATTTAGTTTAAAGGCCACATTCAACCTTTTTTTAAAAAAATAAAATAAAAAATAAAAATGCTTTGAACAAACCACTTTTACTTAAAATACTAAAACTGCATGATATTTGAATTGTTTTGAAGAACCAGGCCTAATAATGACTGCTAATTGAAGTTTTCTTTGGTGCTTATGAATAATTCAAATGTGCCTTAAATAGTCTTTTTGGTGTGTGTTAAGATACAAAAAAATATAATATTGTGTCAAATAAGACACAAAAGGAACAGAAAAACAGAAATGCTTCCTTCCTCACCTGTTCCCCTCCAATTAGCCACCCTTGTCCTCCTTCATAGTGGTGCCTCTACTTTGATATCATTTAAACATACAAAATTTTACGTACTTATATTAAAATGGAAGCATAAATGACAGAAAACATGTTTGTCTTTTTGAAACTATCTTAACTCACTTTTAATATAATAATTTCTATTTGCATCCATTTTTCTAAAAATACCTTCACTCTTCTTAACGTCAGAAACAAGCACTGTCATTGTGTGTCTACGGCACGCTTTCTTTATTCCTCTGTGGGACATCGAGGCTGCTACTACAGCTTAGCTAAACTGTGAACGGAGCTGCAGTAAGCTTGATGTGCAGGCATCCTATGATATGTTGACTTGGAGTCTTTGGGTAAATATCCAGGAGAGCCCAGCTGGGTCAGAGACCATGTCTGTCCTAGTTTTTTGACGGAGCAGCCATCCTGATTACCATGGCGACAGGACTAGTTTACATTGCCACCAACAGTGGTTAAGGGTTTCCCTTTCCTCCCCAGTTCTTGGCAGTATTTGCTGTTAGTTTTCCTATTGAGTGGGATGAAATCCCAAGGTACCATCAACTTGAGCTGTCTCTGATTGTTAGTTGGGTTGAACATTTTTTTTTATCTCTACTTCTCATTTGCACTTCCTGAGAGCTGTCTATATACTTCATCCACCTGTTTATTGATTAGGTTGTTTGATTTCTTATTGCTTTATTCTGTAAGTTCTTTGTATATTGTAAACATGAGTTCTCTGTCAGATTTACAGCCAGTAAAGATTTTTTCTTATTTCATAGGCTGTCTCTCACTTCGATGTCTTCTGTGGGGAAGCTTTTTAATCCCATGAAGTCCTATTTCTTAGTTGTCGCTATCCTTTACTGAGCAATTACGATCCTATTCGGAAAGCCCTTGCCTAGGCCAATATCCACATCTTGATGTGTTTTCCTTCAACCTTCAAGAGGACATTTACACTTAAATATAAGTTTCTGGTCTTATGTTATGAAATTTGGTCCAGTTCTACTTTTGTATATAGCAAAAGATAGAGGTCGAGTTTTGTTTGTTTTATTTTATTTTAATATGGCTATCCCATTCTGCCAATATAGTTTGCTCAATAGGGTTTTTTATCCTCCAGTGTCTATTTTTGGCATCTTCATCAAATATCAGGTTAATATAGCTTTGTGGGGTTACATAGCTCCTTTCTCTTATTTATGCAATGGTTTGTGAAACTTTGGTATTGGTTCTTTAAAGACGTGGTAGATGTTAGCAGTGAATCCACCTGAATAGCCATTTTTTAGGCTGGAAATTTCTTATTTCACTACTGTCTCAATTTTGTTGCTTTTAATAGATTTGTTCACAATGCTCATCTTACCATGGTGTGAGTTTTGGTAGGTCATAAGCACTTAGAAATTCATACATTTTTTTAGATTTTCCCACTTTCAGTAGAACATTAGACTTTCAGGTACAGCCTCATGATTTCCTGAATTTTACTTGTATCTATTGTAATGTCTGTCTTTTCACTACTAATTTTCATTTGGTTCGTCTTTTTTTCCTTTTGCTTAATTTGGCTAAGGGTTTATCAATTTTGGTTATCCATTCAAATGACAGACTTTTTATTTCATTGAGAGAAAAGTAATTTTAAAACACTAACATTTATACCCAAATCTCAGGAATCAGAAATAAACAACATGAATAATTTGGAAAACTTTCCTGTAATCATCTTTCAATGCATATTTTACCAATATTATGATATATTTTTATTAATACCATTTTAATTGCAAATAATACATAATCCCTGTTGACTTAGATCATTCTCCAATTCTTGAACACTTGAATTGTTTCTAATGGCTAAATGCATAACAAACAACACATGAATATGAAATGGTGCATCAAAATAATATGGAAAATAAAACTTATTTTGAGGCTGGGTGGAATATATTCTTGGCTGACCTTGAATACACTATGTAGCCAAGGATGACCACAAGACCAGTTCATGGGGCCCTGGGGTGCAAAGCCAAAGCTTTATGTATGCAAGCCCTGTTCTAACTAAGCCACATCCCAAGCACCATAAAACTTAAAGCACAGTTTATCCACCAGAATGGAGCTCAGTAAACAGTAGGATTCACTGCCAAGTGATTAAGTCACTAAGACATGTTATTTGAATGTCTGAATAGAATTTAGGAAATAAACCAAGCAAGTTATAAAAGTAAAATCTGTGCTCAAGAAAGCTGGCTTCTGTACCCTCCTGCTCTTTCTTGAACTATTTCTGCCATAATCTTAAAAAATCAGCAGTAAAAGTTAATGTGTATTTTTGTCGTGCTGGAGAATCTCAGCAAGGCATCTTCAAATCCCATTTGTGAAATGATGTGTCACATTAGCACATTTTATTGGCTTAATCTTGTGATGCCTAATTGAATAATTTGATATTTGTGACACTAGCTTGACTCAGTTCACACACACATGCAGAGACAGAGAGAAGAGAGAGAGAGAGAGAGAGAGAGAGAGAGAGAGAGAGAGAGAGAGAGAGAGAGAGAAGTAGGTTAAAAGCTTTTATATCTCTGCATTTCTTTATTTTCGGCATACCTTGGAGCTTTTCCAGTTGGTATTTATTGCCATGCCATTTATAAGTATTTCCCAACTCCTTTACATGGGATGCTTGCTTGATGTAAATAAGAGCAGCAATTTTGTTCTAGTAAGGTACTCTTTGATGTTAGGGTATAAAACCAGTCCATATACTAGCACTTCCAAAATTTCCATAGGCATTGACAAGGGACAGAAACTGTATCCATTCTGTAATGGTGGACAGGTGATGTCCTGAGTACGGATGCTGGTCTCTCAAAACTTTGACAGCTCATTTGCTCTTGGGCCAACAATGCAAATGGTGATTATGTAGACTGGCCCAGAGTGACCATGAATGTGTGGCATTTTACACCAACTCTGGGGGACACGTTGAATGGGTTCAAGACTGTTCTTTCAACGTCATATTCACTAGGTTTGAATCTTGTCCCATTCGTGCTCTATAAGCACCCTAGGGAAAGTAAGGTACGGTCGCTCTCTCTAAGCATTTTTCCTCTTAAAGGGAGGGATAATAGTATACAGATGATATTAAGGAGGAAGAGGCAGTAGTGGGGAAGGGGGTTTAAGTGGAGAGTGGGATGGGATAGTAGGAGAGTGGAGGAGGTTAGAGAAAAAACAACTAACTCTAGGGTGTTTGAAAAGCCTACCATTATACAAGCTATATATATTTAACTCTAATTGAAGTTCTCCTGCACTGATGAAAATTCTGCTACCAGAATCCATAATTTCCAAACAAAAAGCTCCATGCCAGGTGTGATACACATCTTCTCAAGGTACTGGTCAGAGAAAACCCCCCAAAACAATACAGGCTATTGCCACTTCTCTTGGTTGCCCAGCAGAACTTGACTGTAAGATCCTATGTCTGAAGACATAACATACTTTGGTCACAGGACATGGAGAAATCAAATTGATACTGGCTAGGGAGCTTCTTCTATGCTGTTTAGCTTTCCTAGTAAAATATCGTGCTATGTAAGTTGCTGGCAGGGGAAGTCATCAACAATATTACACACCTGTGAACTATAATAATGTTTGGTGTGCTAAGGTAGGTCCATGGGTGCAGTACCAACCAATGTCTGATTGAATTTAAGATCTGGTCTATAAGAGAAAATGCATGTCTGATGTTGCAAATCTGACTACGACCCATTGTTAACGGATTCACAGACTCCAGGACTGAACTTATTACTATTATTCTGCCAAATGACCACATTATCAAACTGCAGAAACTCATAACTGATCTAGTGGAAAAGAATAAGTATCATTGGAGTTCTCAGCCACAAATGGGACTTCTATATTACCCCACACGTGCACACCTCGAGACTTGGCCATTGTGGAAGAAGGGCCATAAAGATTTGTGAAAGCCATAGGTTATCGAGGTTTGAAACAAAACAGTGTCTTTTGGATATGGCAGAAGTGCTGCTTCATGAACTTACAGCGGCTGTGGTTGCCTGCAATAGACCTACACAGCATAAGCTTGTCAAAATTTCAGCATGCTTCCACCCCTAGCTGATGGGCTGCTGATAGCTCGTGGCTTCTGGTGGAAGTAGAGTCAGTTTTCTTTGAGGGTATGACCTCTGGTAGGTAAACCTTGCTCCAATGGAAGAACCCATACCCATGAGTATACAGGCACTCCGTAATTTATTATAACTTTAAAAATAAAGCAAAGTTGAGAGGGGGGGTGAAGAAATGGAGGTAAATCTTGGAGAAGTTAAGCAAGGACTGGGGAGAGGTTGAATATAATAAAATATACTGTATGCTATTCTCAGAGTTCATAAAATAGAGCTAACAATAGTGCTTACCTAATATGAAATTTGAGAGAATAAAAACGACATAGTTTATGCAGATCTTCTAGCAGTGTGCTGTACATGGAAAGCATCCAATAAATTTATTATTGTTATTATTCACTTGTATCAACATATTAAATGGTTACTTCTTTAGGATTAATCTAATGAGAAATATACTCTTCAACTATACCTAATTCATCTTTAATAGACAGCTATAAATCTGATATTTATACAAATACAAATTTGACATACACAGCCCGTTGGAAAGGCAAAGGAATAAATAATAAATTCTTATACTATATGGTCCTCTGGCTGTTTGGATATGCTCTTGCACTCCAGATACTCAAGAAAGGCTGAGGCAAAAGGAGCTCTCTCCAGTCTAAGAGTTATAGACTGTAGTGCACGGTGTCTATCAAGTGTCTCCATTCAACTTGACATCAATATGGAGACCACCCAAGAGCAAGGGAGGCCTGAATTGCCAGAGGAGAGATGAACAGTTCTAGCTTAGAAGAGGAACAGAGCAAAACTCCCCCATGCTGGCCAAAATAGCTTCCTTTTATTCACCACCATCTCCCATGAAAGCTGGGCACCCTGTCTGCTCTGCTGAAGAGCAACAAGTAAATGCTAATAGATAACAGGGGTGTGTACAGGATGTTATTATGTAGGTCAATGGTCCTCAACCTGTGAGGCGCCACCCCTTTGGCAGTCTAATGACCTTTTCACAAGGGATACATATCAGATATTTATATTATAATTTATAACAGTAGCATAATTACAGTTATAAGGTATCAACTAAAATAATTTCGTGGTTGAGGGTCACCACAACATGAGGAACTGAATTAAAGGGTCACAGTGTTAGGAAGGTTGAAAGCCACTAATGTAGATAAAGAAATGATCCTAAATGATCCTCAGTTTCTCTAATTGTAACTTTTGCCTCGGTTCTAATAATTGTATTTCCTCCTTTTTAATGCAAATCACCAAAGTGGGTGATTTGTAAGCCTTTCCTTTGCCTCATAAGTATCACTACCATTGGCAAGCAGGAAAGCCAAGATGGTCCTCACAGAAAAATAGCCACAGAGAACCAACAGGGCTCACACAAATCTGTAACACTTCGTAACTCTTCAAAAATAAGTATCAATACACAATTTGGGAAGTTAGCAATTTAATAAGCATCTCTTACTCTGTGGAAAGAGTGTTTGAGGTTGAAATGCCATTAGCTCCGGTCTCTTCCATTCCTCATGAGATTTGTTTGTAGCAGTGAGTGTGAAATGCTCAGATTGTAGTTGTATTCTTCTTCAGACAATTACAAGGTGAAGTCACAGCATTTTATATCCAGTCAGTCCCAAACTATATTACTACCATGTCCTATTCTCCGCTAGCCAAGCAATTTTCCTTTCCTCTTATGAAATCCCTCATTCTTGTTTTATGAATTTTTTCTTTGCTAAACAGTAAGTCAGAGACATTTAAAAACAGCATCAGGTATGCATGCTGGCATACTATCTTCCATTTGAAAGCCTTAAGTGGATCTTTATTGTTATATTAAAAATGCCTTAAATTGACGGTGGCCATACATCTTATTGAAAGCATCCTCTGGCCTCCAAATGCGTGCATAGTTTCAAGTATATTCTTGCTTGTCTGCATTTTTGTTCTTGTTTTTGTTTTTGTTTTTTGAGACAAAGTTTCCCTATGTAGCCATGACTGACCTAGACTATCTTTGTAGACCAGGCTGGGTCCCAAGTCACATATATCCACTTGCCTCTGGCTCCCTGAGCGCTGGGATTACAGATGTGCCCAGCTGTCTGCTCCTTTATTAAGGCAGATTCTCTCATTGAACATGGAGCTCACTGACCAGAGTTTACTGATAGTCCCTGGAGATATGCCTGTCTCCACCCTCCAGTACTGGTGTTACAGGTGCACATTGCAGTACTCAGCTTTGATATGGTCTCTAGAGATCTAAACTTGGGTTCTCATGGTTACACAATAGGCACTTTATTCTCTGAGCCATCTCTCCGGCTCCTGTTCCTAATACTTTTTTCCATTTGTAATGAAGTCCAATCACTAACCATTAGCTACCTGAAAATAACCTTGGATAAGATTGGTTGACCTTCACTTTGCTTCTAGCTCACATCATGTTTTCAATCAGTAACAGCATCTGATATTCACTGGTAGCAAATAGAACCATTTTAACTTGTGGCTAAATCTGAATGACAACCAGTTATCGCCCTCTCTGTTTTCCTAATTCTTTTCTAGCCCATTCAAGGACAGCATGAGAATGGGAAAATGCAGTGTGCTTAGTCCTACAAGTCTTGCGAGTTGCCATGTACTGAATGCCATTGGAAAACTGCAATTATTGAAAGTAATTCCTGTGACCAGAAAGATATTTAATGTTATCCCTATAAAGAGAAATAATAAATCACTTTAATCCAAGGGTCAAGTAGAGTTGAAGATTCAGTTTTGAAATTCTACGCATTAATTGCTCTCTGAAATATCTTGACTTAGCGGAAGACATTTTGATGGAGCCCTGGAGAGGAAAGAGAGACTGGAGGCTCACATGCCAAACATGGCTAATTAAATAACAATGGATTCCTCAGAAGTAACATAATTCTGATCAGAGAAAAAGTCTATGTAAAAATGTAAACTCAGTACTACTGTTTGAGTGTGTCTTCCAAAAAGTCCATGTGCTAGAAGCTCCATCCCAAGGTGTCAGTGCTGACTCGGCAAAGCCTGTAAAGGTTGAACTGTCCTCAGAAGAGAGTGTTGCTGATCTGGAGTGAGATCCTCAGAATAAGTGTTCTTAAGTGAGTTTTGTTTCGGTTTTTTTTTTTTGTTGTTGTTGTTGTTGTTGTTGTTTTCTTTTTTAAATACATTTTAATTTATTCATATTACATCTCAATTGTTATCCCATCCCTTATATCCTCCCATTCCTCCCTCCCTCCCATTTTCCCCTTACTCCCCTCTCCTATGACTGTGACTAAGGGGGATTACTTCCCCCTGTATATGCTCATAGGGATAGCAGGCTACCATGAAGTGAGTTTTGTAATGGGAGGCAGGGACAATTGTCTTTCCATTTCTTTCCCACGCCATAACCTCAGAGGCCATGAGACAAAAATAACTTGGATTTTCAGCTTCCAGAACTGTGAACTAAACAAACTTCTGTTACAGCAACAAAAGGCACAGATACACTGGGCAAGACTATGAGACATGAGCAGACTAGTGACATTTGCAGTCAAAGGAACCCATAAGAAAGTTCCTCCTGTGCTCCTCTCCACGAGGCTACTGGGAGGTGTGCCTCACCAAAATGATGGCGAACTAAAGAAAAAGAGGGTAAGGAGTTCGAGGCCTTGCAGAGAAAGGCAAAGAAAAATCTAGGAATGAGCATGAAGACAGACTCAGAGCAAGACGGCACGGCTGACTGTTCTTGGCAGCAGTCAATACAGACTTAATGATGTGATGTCAGGGAAAGTTCCCTAGAAAGAAATAAAAGGCAGCTTTATGGATGACTTGATTTGTTCCTCATGTCATGAGGTATGTATGTGTGAACTTTAAGGCTGACTGAGTTGGTAGGTTAAAATTCAGTATTTTTAATATGACATTTATTAACTTGGAAAGATAAAAAGTTGAACAAGAAAGAAAAAAATCATTAAAATACTATATGAGTTTTTAAGTTGTTATAATAATAAAGACATCACTTTAGGTTCCCTACTATTGTATAACCATTTTTAGGATGTGCAAAAATACACTTGTTTTTAGATAAATGTTTGTGTGCTGGTAGGTGTACATGTATATGTGTCTGTGTGTGCAGAGATTTTAAGATCATTACCATAATTTAAATTGAATAGGAAGACAATAGTTAATATTTAAAAATCAAGAAGCTCAAAACAAGTAGAAGATAAGCAAAATTTTAGAGAAATGAAGTTAAAACCTGAAGATATTGCTAAAGTAGTTGAAAGTGGTCGTGTCTGGTTATATAAATGGGTGATGAAGAAGAAAAGGGCAAATAGCTGCCCTTGTTTGTTATTAATTTTGGGATGCTACTTACCTTCAAATATGAAGTATTATTTGGATTTAAGAAAAGAGTATCTTTCTAATATCTCCTCTCTGATTTCAACTGCTGAAGATGAATGGGATCTTGTGCAGGTTTGGGAGAGAACAGCAAGGAAGTGAGAAAGCAAGAAACATTGAGTATCCCTGAGGATTGTGGGAAAAAAAGGGTAACAGACTCCATGGTTAGCTTGGGGCCAGCCCTGCAGAGAGCAATGCCCGAGATACCTGCTCAGAATATGGGGCTTGGCACAGTCATCACTCAAGTCTTTCCTAGTGACAGCTAAGACACGAGTTGCAATCTGTCATCAGAGTGCTTCCTGCAAGGATCTGGAAGAGTGAACAAATTCCTTGGCAGGCTCTGGCGGTAGATATCTGTTGTAACTCTGCATGTCAGTTTGGTCAGGTACCCTCTATTTTGTGATATTACATTCTTGTTCTGTAATTTTCTTCACTTTCTAGGTCTAGGAAATGAGACGACCTGTAAAGAGTCAGTTAAAGGACTAATGAATGTGATGCCAATGTGTGATTGAGTCTCTAGGCAGGAAGGCATCCCTGTGGTGCTATTAGCTGCAATATATGCATTTTAATTTTTCTGATGACTCTTCATTAGTGTTTAATTGTAGGTTGTAGGGAGCATCCAAAATGCTTAAGCAGAAGCCCATCTGAATATTTTGTACCTCCATGCTTAGGAGATTCTGTGTCACTTGGTTAAAAATAATAATAACAAGGCCATTATCTGAAGACTGTGAAGGATTACGAAACATCAAGATAGAGACTTACATGTTAAAGGAATGCAGATAAAGGTCAGATGAAAGCAGTGCTGGCCTGGGGCTTTTGATGGGATTTAGGCTAGCCCTTGAAGAATGGTTACATTTTATCCATGGAGATGACACATAGAGAAACGGTGTCTGACAAAGAAAAGGAGAATACAGTGTGCTTACCAAAATGACACTTGGAAGGTTCTTGTCAGGCCATAATGTAGCAGGGGAGCAAGGTGTACGCTGCAGACACCAAGAAGCTGAAAGCAGAAACATCTCTGGAGGAGAGATAATGACTTCAGCTTCCTTTCTATTCAATTTGTGTGTGTGTTGAAGTCGTGTTGCCTGGGAAAGGGAAATAGGATCCCGGATAGAAATGAGGTGAGCATAGAGAAGGAGCAGTGTAGAATTCGATTTTAGCTATGTTCCTTTCGAGAGCATGATGCCAGGGCCTCCAGTAAGTGATTGTAAATGTATTAGAGATGAGCAAGGGAAAGGACAGATGGGATTTTCTTGGGGGTTAGGTAGTCAGTGAGGCAGAAACATCGGGAAGATGAGTGAGCTCCCACGAGGGATCCACACAAAGGGCAGAAGGCCGAAGAAAGATTCTGTTAGTAGACACATACGAATAAGTAAAGACAGAGAAGAGGTAAAGATTTGAAGGGTAGCCACATTTCAAAAGGAATAAGTGTGTCAGAGAAACCCATTATGGCCAGGGTTCAAACCAGGGGGTTGTCTACTGTGTTGTAAATGTTAAGGCACAGCTTGATGAAGACTGTAAGAGGCTGCTTCGTTTGGAGATGAAAAGGTCACTAGTAAACATTGAAAGTCAACATGAGTAGTAGGAAGAGGGAGTATCAAAGACAGGATGGAGGAGAAGGGAAAGAACAGTATGAATCTCCTGTTTAAGACAAGGTGAAGACATCTATGGCCAAACCTCCTTAAAGGAGCCTAAATCCATCTGATCTCTAAAGAAAAGGTAAAGTGGATGAAAAGTAGACAATTTTTCACTTGGTAATTGGCTTAATTTCAGCAAGTCTGGGAATTTAACAGCTGCCAGCAAACGAACATTTATTTCCTGTGATGATAGGTATATACTTCTGTCTGGAGCCTTTCTTTTTTACTCCATTACATTATCTTTGATTTTTGCTTGACATTGTTGATTTCTTTATAAAAAAAAAAGGGCACCCCCTATTCTTTGGAGGGTGCATTTCATCTTCTTTTATATATCATCATGACTTAGCAATTTCATTTGCTTCAAACTAGTTTAAATGAAACACAAAATTATCTTATTATCACTCATTAGTGGCAGAGCGGGTCATATGCAGAACACTCACAAGTTGAGAAAAGCCTGGTGTTGTGATCCAGTCACCTGCTTGCCTGTGGCCAGAATAGCGCCTGTTGAGTGAGAATGGCAGTTAGGATGCACTGAGGAAGTTGACTAAAGTGAGAAAGGGGAGGTCAGAAGAGGGTATAATGGTTAATGCTGATTGCCAACCTGACTGGAATGAGAAACATCCAGGTCATTTGTATTTCTGGGAGACATAAATCATGTCCAGGGATGATTAGAGTATGTACCAGTTCTGACTTAACCAATTTTTTAATCCCCATTGATATGTCCACCATTTGAACAGACTACTAGAAGGTGGTACGACTAAGGAAGGTGGCTCTTCCCCATCAGAGGCCCAGAAACATGGACTGTAAACTGAGGCCAGAAGCCAAAGAAAACCCTTCTCCCTTCTTTAAGCAGTTCTGTCAGAGATAAGACATCTAAGCAGCATTGAGGTCACAGAGGAAGGGAGGACACTCTTTGAGGCACCTGAAGGACCTTAGAGTTTATTCTGGGCAAATGAAATGATGCACAGTCAGAAAAAAAAATACTTTCTTAGCATCATCTGGCTTCCCTGTAGTAGGGACATCAGTTTTGTACAGATCTTTTGTGTCGAAATACTTTTTAAGTAATTAATAAATTACCCACGATCTTCTTAAAAATGGCATTTTATGATTGACAAATTAGATGTTGACACCTTCAAAGGGCCTTCTTTAAGTAAGAACAATAGTAATATTTAATGTGAAAACCTATTTATTCTGCTGTTGATTTTGGAATATTTGGTAAGAATTTCACAAGATACTATTGTTTTCCATTCTTATCTTCTCCACAGGGAAATTTGAAATGTTTTAGCATAGATACTTTCATAACTTATCTTCATGGGTTAGTACATAGTATCTTCCCCCTTAACAAACAGTTACATAAAACAGAGCTTTTAAAAATAATACCTTGGTTTGTGCTGTGGGGGGGGGAAGGGGGTGTGATGCATGTGGGTACATGCTTTTTATGTAGGTGTAAAGGGTCTCATGCTTGTAAAGCAATCATTATTACACACTCAGCCAGCTCCCCAACCCTAAAACTTATTGAATATGTTATCTCAGCTGGGCCTTTCCTAAAATCCCAGCTACTCGGGGAACAAAAGAACCACAAGTTTAAGGGCAGCCTGGGCTGCAGAATAGGTTCAAGGGCAGTCTGGGAAATTTAGTGAGATTCTATCTCAAGGTTAAAAAGTTGAAGAAAAAAAAAAAAAGACTGTGGACACAGCAAAAAGGTACAGCCCTTACCTAACATGTAGAAAACCCAATGTTCAGTCCACAACACAAGTAAATAAATGGCTTGTTGTTGCTGCTTGTAGTTGTTGTTTATGATTCTTTTGGGTTTGTTGATAAATATTTTGGATGAGCTTTAGAATACTATGATCTTTTTCTGGTGAATCTGTCATTAAACAGAACATTCACTAGGCCCCAAATATCTAGAATTGTATTGGTGTTTCATTATGTAGGTGTGACCAGTTGACTTACTGTATTAAAGACTGAATTCATTTTCTAGCCCCTTAGAAACCAGGAGTTCAGGCTGATATCCTGTGGCTCCAAGCCCAAGCCTCCAATCACAGGGCCGGTCCTTCTGACGTGGCCAGCTCTCATCCAGAAACGTTACCAAGACCCATCTTCAGTTACCTCACTAGCATGGATTTGGGTGTGGTTGATATTGGTAGCCCTCATGCAAGTCCAAGGTTTAGAGTCTCCCTCTCAGGAATTAAGGACAAGTCCAGCCAACTTATTTATACAGCAAATATAAACCTTCATGGAATGAAATTCTGATTATCCTCTTTAACTAGGAAATCTACATAAAAGCACAGCCTATGTAATTAAAGCCTGTGGCTATTGTTTCAATTCATTACCTGAGAAAGGAAGGAAGGAAGGAAGAAAAATAAGAAGGAAGGAAGGAAAGAAGGAAGGAAGGAAGGAAGAAAAATAAAAAGGAAGGAAGGAAAAGAGGAAGAGAAGAAGGAAGAGAAATGCATTAACATGAAGCACTGATTATTAAAAAGCAGAGGCCAGCTTAGTTGTTTAGGGCTTAAGATGTTTTTAGATCTAGATAGATGTTTTAAGTTTAAGTTAAGTTTAAGTTTAATATGATAGATATTAATTTACATTCAGAATTGTAGATGCAGCAAGATAGGAAAGATGTTTTATTCAAGTTTGCCAAATATAAATAGCCAAAGCACTATGATCGTGACATTTATAAAGTTCCTGATTGTTTCATGATTCTTCTTGCTGTAGGTAGCTTATTGTATATGTGTAAATAACATAAATGCATATGTAAAGAAAAATAGTAATATTTTTAAAAAGCACAATCCTAAATGTAAGTGACCAAAATTTCAGAAAAATCATCCTGTATTAAAAAAAAAAATGAAAGTAACAGTACAGACAGTGCATTCCACTCACTTAAAGGGACAGGGCATCACTAATGGATTGACACTCCTGAAAGAACAAAATGACAAAAGTAAAAATAAAAAATAGATCTTTGATTTTCGCTCTCCAAACACTTTATGTCCTAAAAATCTTCGTTCTTTCTGATCAGATAAATATATGTCAGGTCAGATGGACCCATAGCCTAAAGCTACTGCATCAATGCAGTCATGGCAACATTCGTTGCCATGCTTATAAGATGGGGGATTGAAAGAAATTAAGTCATGGAGGAAGCATGAAATGGTCCCATCTGGCAGATGCCTGTAGCATCTCCCAATGTCGTAAACATGCTCCAAACACTGACTCCTGGCATTAGTCAGAATCCAAGCCAGGTGAAGGCAGGAGGAGCACTGTGCAGATAAAAACACAGAGGTCTATGTTTCAAATCCACCAGGAGCACTTCAGAGACACTGAGTAACATTCTGTAGGTATGTACAGCCAGAACGTGACCAAATTCTTAACCCGTGTACAGAATGGAAACTAAAGATGGACAGGAAAGACATCACATAGAAGTTTTCCCTACATATACATTTTTTTTTTCATCACGCCACCTACCAAGATTTAGGTCCTCTCTCCCACACAGTAGCCTTGTACATCATCTGCTTGCAGGATGAAGAAAGGATTCCTCAAGGATTAAAGAACTAAGTGCTATACATCTCAAACCACATCCCTTATTCCAGGAAAAGCTAACTTGTAACTTGCTAGCTCCTGGGACCTGTAGAAGCTGTACAACTGTTCCTTAACATGCTGGAGCTATATACCCTCTGCATATTTATCATCATTACCGTGGAAGAAGAGTGGCAGAATTCATGGATTCTGGAGAAAAGTGAGCCCAGGCTGGAGGTGAGGTTGTCTCCTGCAAAACGGCTGCATAAGCCTGGAGTGAAAAACATCTCTAAGTTCGCAGAGCTTAGCTGGAAATCCAATCTGCTCTCCCAGCTCTCGCCTGCATGAACTACACCACTAGCTAGGCCGTTGATCCATCATCAAGAAAGTGGCCATTGATGAAGGCCTAGGCCACAAATGTAGACTACAGGAAAGTCTGTGTTACTGATTGAAGAACTTGGTGCTGAAGGGAAAAGAGGTTGATTCATGTCTCATATTTCACCTCCTGTGCATTAATAATTAGAATTTCAGAATTCAGATGGCAGGAAGGCACCCCATTGACAAACAGAGCCTCAACTCTTGCTCTCCATTCCATATCACCCCTTTCCATATGGAAATGCCAAAGGTAAAGGATCATTGTGCGAAGAGTGTTGGGGTAGGCATAGGTGAATATTTCTATAGCAGATATATTCTTATTTTATTTTGTTACTTATGTGTTTGTGCACACGTGTGCATGTGTACATGTGCCAGGGCGCATGTTTGATCAGAAGACAGTTTATAAGGGCTGGTTTGCCCATCTACCATGTGAAAGAGAACCAGGTATCAAATTTGAATCTTCAGGCTTGACACCAATAAACTTTATCAGCTGAGCCATCTCCATGGTTCCTAAATGTATACATATATATGTTGAGGCAAAAGGACCTTTAGTACAAGACTATCCTTGGCCACACAGAAAAACCTTATAAACCATATAAATCAAAATATGATATTTTACTTAAGGGAATAAAACTAATGAAGAGCATAAGAGGCCAATGTGACAGCAAATATCTAAAGAGCGTTGACTTTTACTTCAACATTATCTTTTAAGTTTGAGAGCTGCATAGTCCTCTGAATAATGTGGTTTCTGGGCATCATTGGACAAATTTTCTTTTGGAGAGCTGGTTCTTAGGACCTATCAGAATTCTGAGTCACACTATCGGTTCTCACTTGACATCAATCACAAAGGAGTCTGGGCATCAGAGCTCAGTCAGATGTCACATTTTGAATATTTTAACTTGATAATTCAAAGTGTCCTGAGTAACCACTCAAAATTAGACACTTTAAAAATATATCTTTTAGAATGTATCAGTCATGGGGCTACAGAGATGGTTCAATAGGACCTTGGTTTAGTTCTCAGAACCCACATGGTGACTTACAACTTATAACTATTTCCTGGAAAAGTGACAATTCTTCTGGCCTCTGAGGGCTCTTACATGCATGTGGTATATACACATATATTAAGGTATTCACATATACATAAAATTAAATAAATAAAATTTTAAAGAATGTTTCACTAGTTAGACTAGCTCCATATTAGCTATACAAGCTGTACTAAGAACATGGAACTGCTTTTCAATCTTATAACCCAACAATGAAATAGAAACTGCAAAAGATATCTTGAGGAAAAACTTCAAATTTTCTGTGAAAAAAAATATTTAGCTTATGTACCAATTCAGTTTACCCACATAGATATTGCCAAGTGATTATGCTTCTTTTTAGTGCATTTTTTACACAAATTATACCATCTTCTAATAAGCAACTAAAGAAAGCTATGTTAAAAAAAACTGCCAGTCTAGCAACCATGAGGTCAATGCTAAGCCCATCAACTTGCTCAAAATCTAAAAATGAGCCAGATATAATCACATGGCTATAATCGTGGTGCTATAATTTTCTTCCTCTCCCTCTTCTTCTTTCTCCTCCTCCTCTTCCTCTTCCTTCTCCTTATTTCTTCTTCTTCCCTTCTTTTCCTCTTCCTCTTCCTCCTCTTCTTCTTGCTCCTTTTCTTCCTCCTCTCCCTCCCTCTCTTACTTCCCCTCCTCTTACTCCTCTCCTTCCTTTTCCTCCTCCCCCTCCTCCCCCTCCTCCCCCTCCTCCCCCTCCTCCTCCTCCTCCTCCTCCTCCTCTTCTTCTTTTTCTTCTTCTGACACCACACTGCACTTTTCAAGACAGTACACCTTCCTTGCAGGTGTATGGGAATGGCATCTTCTAGGGAAGCACTGCCAACATCATAATTTCCTTGCTAGTTGCCAGGGCAGGGGCCACAGACTCTGCCCTCTCTGTCTGCTTAGACCTGCCACCAGCATCTGGCTTAGCTGGGTGTTGATCCTTCTATTTGAAACTGAGATAAAAGCATCCTGCCTCTTTCATGTAGGGTTTCTCCCTTCCCTTTGCTATTCTATACTTTCGCTTTTTCTTTAGTTAATTTATTTTATCTTGTAATGCAATATTTAAGCAATGTACCAATTAAGAGAATAGGAAATAACCTATTTTATAAAAAATAAGAAGAAGCATATTCTAATTAGTAAAGCTTTTAATGATTTTATACAAAAAAAAGAGAAAGCTTTGTGAAAATTATGATGTATGTAGGAAGGACTAATGACCAATTTATGCTATGTTCAGGTTGACTAAAATATCCACTCATTGATTTATACAACCATTGCTCCAATAGCCACTGAGAGAAGATGGCAAAGGAAAAGGTAAGATAGCAATGGTGGTAGAGTGATGCTGTCTACTAAGAAAGGTCTACTAATGTCTGGTGGGGTACAACCATGATGGACAACGTTTTCCTCAGATCAATGCTTTGTATATGTTGGTTTCAGCCTGGAAATTTTTAAACTTGAATTCTCCCCCACTCACACATAACACTTTTATTGATTCTCTGAGAGTTTTACATTATGCAACCCAATCACAAACCCTTCCCATTCCCTCCACATCAGCCCTCAACCATGTGACCTCCCCCTAAAAAAGAAGTAATGGAAAAAATAAAAGTTAAAATAACCCAAGTCCACTTCGTGTTATCCAGATACTCAATAGAACATGGTTAAATTCTTAGTGGCCTGCCCCTCAAATAGAACAGAGTCCTCACCGCCCCCCCCCCACATCTCTGCCAAAAGCCATCAACTGTGGGGAGCTAGCTTTGGCATCTCCGTCACATTTTTTGAGAGTTCTCCTCAGAGGCTTCCTGTCTAGGCTATTACTTTGGTGGGGGTATATTTGAGGGGTGTTAGGAGTCATGACAGAAGCATTCCATGTCCTTCTCTCCCAACTGTGTGTCTGTAGTCATCGATATCATGGCAAAAGTCACCCTCTTACAGCAAAATAGATCATGGGCCTTTACCCAGTTTATGGTGACAGCACAAATCAGAAGCACAGCCCCATGCTGCAGTAGGGCTACAGGCCCAGACTACAGCACCTAAAACCAACTTAATACCAAAAAAGACTCCTATTGACCAAAATATATGCAACACAGGCAGATGCTGACAAGCTTCAGGACCCAAATTTGACCCCCCAAAGCTAACATGGGGGAAGGAGAAAACAGATTCTCTCCTTATCCTCTGATCCCTACATGTGCACACACATAAATAAGCAAATAGATGAATATAAAAAATAATTTTAATTTATTCCAAATTGCAAGAGATGCAGACAGCTACTTGATGGATTTATAATAAAAATAAAATCTGGCCAAGCAAAGCAACACAATCATTTGAGGAGCTTTTCCCCCAGATACATGTGTGGAACAGTGAATGACAGGGTCAGAGCTGAGTGTATAGACACAGATTCCAACAGCTGTGCAAGTAAATAAAGGAGTCTCCATATGTCCCTGTGTACCCTGGATGCCCTTTGTGGATGCCTGCCTTCTAAATTTCTTTTTTATGTTTAATGACATCCCAGTTTCGTTCCCGAATGTATCCCCCAGTCTAGTTGACAAATTATATGTCAGCCTAATTGGAAAAGACAGTAATCGGACTTGTGGAATAAGCTGTTAGAAAGCCATTGATTAATTGACTAAAGAGATGAGACCACAGAGCTATGCTACAGAAGTGAGGCTAGAGAAAAAGGATAAACTGAGGCAAATCAAAATCGAGATGATAGGACCAGTGAATGTTTTTCTCCTGAACCCATCAGTGAGATCATCACATACAAGGTCTGGTTGATGCAAAGATGCAGACTCCTTGAGTTTTCCTTGCAATCTGCTGTGATATTTTTTTTTGTCACTGTGTTGCCATCTGTGCTAGATGTTCAATGTCAGCCTGACAGAAACTGTAGTCACTTGTGAGGAGGGAACCTCAACTTGGAAAATGCCTCCATAAAAACAAGTTGTAAGTGGCAAGACTGTGGCTCATTTTCTTAATTAGTGGTTAATGGGGAGGAGACCCAGCCCATTGTGTGTGGGAATAGCTTTGAGCTGGTGGCCCCTGGCTCCATGGGAAAGCAGGCTACACTGTGACTTTCTCATATCAAGTGAATGTATCTCTAGGGGTGGGTGCTAGACAATCAATAGCCACTAAAGTCACCCCCAGATGTGGGGGAGGCTGTTTGTTTGTTTGAGAAAGTGGGCTGAGCAAGCCATTAAGAAACAAGCTTGTAAGCATCATTCATCCATGGCCTCAGCATCAAACCCTGCCTCCAGGTTCTTGTCCTGCTTGAGTTCCTGCCTTGGCTTCCCTCAGTAGACTGTGTGACTCAGGATATGTAGCCAAATGAAACCTTTCCACCACATGTTGGTTTGGCCATGGAGTTTCATGAGGACAATAGCAACGCAACCCAAGTTCTCTCTTCAGCCCATCCTGCCTCTTCCTCTCGATCAGTGGTTCTTAGCCTTCCTAATGCTATGGCCTTTTAATACCATTCATGTTGTAGTGATCCTAAGCATAAAATTATCTTCACTTCTACTTCACAACTGTAACCCTGCTACTGTTATGAGTCCTAATATAAATATCTATGTTTCTGATGGTCTTAGGCCACCTCCTGAAGGGGTCATGACCCACAAGATGAGAACCATTGCTGGAGATGCTGATTCCAAATGTAACCCTTAATTTGTTACAAACACACACACACACACACACACACACACACACACACACACACACCTCAATATTGGAATCTGCTTCCCCAGGAATTTAACCTACAAACACACATGCTGCAGAACAATACTGTGACATAATTTCATCTCTTTGCATTATGAAAATGAATTTCTAAAGGTAGCTGTTTAGAAACGTGCCTGATGACAGGAAATGTTCAACAAATTTTACCATCAGAGATCATAATGACTGTATCACAGTACAGCCAGATTTGCACCTGACAACCAGCAAGATGAACCAGAGCGAGCTAAACAATGCAAAAAAAATAATAATTGCCTCCTCTGATTGTGAAAAATGTTTTCTATTAAAATGCTTCCACCCCAGCACCACCCTGACCTTGCAGCACAGGGTGATGGGTATCATTATAATGACCAAGAATGTGATAGAGAAGAAGGGGGAAGCAGAGCTGTACGTGCCCTATGAAGAGAGACATAGCTGGGGACATGAGAGCGATGGCAGGTGAGAGAGAGGGCTGAGGTTGACAGGCTGCCATTACCCCTCCTTCACCGCCCCCCCACCGCAAGCCCCTCCCATAGGGTTGGCAGGATCATGTACAGCAGCCTGGAGCTTATGCAGATCTGGACTCAACCCTTGTTGCCCTATTGAGTGATTCCCCCCGGGCTCTGGGTAACTTGGGAATCCCAAGATGAAGAAAGATTCACCTTCTGGATTGGACCTACTCAAATGACCACCGTGGTCTGAGATGTCATCTTAGGCCATGTTGGTGTCTGTGGTCCATGCTGCTGCTTGAGGCCTAGATGAAGCCTGAGACCCATGAATGCCTTGGTGATGTGCTTAAGCTTTGTTGCCTAGAGGTATGGGGGCAGGAGGAAAGCCTG
Source organism: Acomys minous (assembly GCF_964271855.1). Lineage (NCBI taxonomy): Eukaryota > Metazoa > Chordata > Mammalia > Rodentia > Muridae > Acomys > Acomys minous. The sequence continues at coordinate 25,264,319 of NC_140484.1, forward strand.
CTGATGTGAATAGCAGGTGTAGTCTCTTCCGGCCATATTGAGATCCATGTATCCACTGAAGCCCATAAAGATGTCTCTGATCTGAGCTGCCTCCTAAAGTCATGTCGATGTCTGTGGGTGCAGGAGAGATGGCCCGGCCCTGCCCATCAGTGGCCCTAAGTATGGTAGCACAGGTGATGGTGTGGGGTCAGGAAAGTTATCCTTGCCCTTCTCTGGCCACAGGCTCTTTTCAATTGATGGCTTCTGATGTGCCTGAGGGTGGAGAACGACTTGTCTTCCCTTGTGGGTCTAGCCACTAGGAATTTAGCCATGCCCTACTGAGTGTATTCACAACACAAAATAGACTTGGTTTTCCCTTTTATCTTTTTTGGAGGGTCAAGAGAAGTCACAGAGGAGGGAGAACAGACATGGGAAGACTGGGAGGTGAGCACAATCAGGGGGCATGATGTGAAATTCCCAAATAATCCAATTTTAAAAATAAAATAAAATGATCCTAAGTGGACTGTGCTTGTGAAATGTTACTCCTGGAAAGTCTGCTTTTTTTTTTTTTCACCAGTAGTAAGAACACCCAGAAGTCCTTTCCAGTAGCTGGAATTACCAGGTCATGCTTAAGAGAATGAATGTCTCGGTGGTAAATAGCTCACATCACCAAATATGAGTTGCTTGCTTTGCTTTTACTTCAGGAACATCGTGACGTAGACTTCTTTCTATGCATTGCCTACAGTGATGGAAGTGTCTACAGTAGGTGAAGCTGCTGCATCTGAGGTGGAGGCTCCATTCTACAATGAGGTGGTGCTCCTTCCTTGACATTTCCTTCTTCCTTCAGGGGAAAACACCATCTCCTTTCTTTAGGACCCACACTTAATGTTTGAGGCTGTCTCTCCAGTCCTCTCAGCCAGAGGGCTAATGGTAGATACGGCCTCTGTGCATCTCTTTCCCCTGGCTGACCCTCCCTTCCCACTCTGCTTTAGACTTCCTGATTGTCAATCTCTGTCACATCTGAGGAGTGTTTTTGGCTTCTGTTCCCTTTCTAACTGCCCATTGGGCTCAGAACCCCGACAATCCCTTCATTTCACTCTCTTCTCTTTGGGGGGAGGGTAGATGGAAGGGATTGACCATGGTGGGGGAAGATAGGATGCACATCAATAAAAAGAAAACCACTGAGCTGAACCATAACAACAACAACAGCCACAAGGTTATGCCCACTCCCTCAGCTTTACAGCTTCAACGCCCTTGTCAAATGCTACTTTCAGAAATGAAAGGGAAATCATTCAAAAATCAATGCATTATACTAAAAGCTGTTATAAATGGCTCTGCTCCCTCAAAATTATGTTGAAATCATGCCACACTTAGATTTCTAATGCTGCTCTTCATTGTCAGTTACATCCCTGTCACCATCTTGCTAATTCCCCTTTAAGAAGAGTTGAAAAGCTTAGGAAGACACTCTTAATGCTTGGAACTCTAAATCTATTTATCCAGCATTCACGCCACCATTCCCACCTACTGTACTAAAGGAAAAAGGGAATGTTGCCTCTGATCTCTTCCCTGGACTCACTGATGGAGACACGCCTTGCATCAGCCTGACAAGCACATCAAAGTCAAACACAGACATGACTTGTGAAGATTAGAAATGAACTGCACCAATGCCTCATGCTGATCAGAAAACCATTCGAAGAATCCAGGATGCTTGGATTTTGACACTTTTGTGTTAAATTAAGATACTGGTGTGGTTATAAAACTTCCTCTGCTTTGCTGTTGTGCCGAGCCTACTGAAGAGTCTCAGTGAGTAAAGTTCACCCTCCTGAACTGAAGAAATTTATGGACAAGAAGTTATCATTGAAGTTAAGTGGTGGCAGACATGAACACGGAGTACTACGAGGCATTGACACCTTCATGAGTCTTGTGATTGATGAATGTGTAAAGATGATAACTAGTGGACATCATCATGTTAGAAGTTGGAAAGCGTCTAAACAATGTCTGTTCAGCAGTGATGTCTACACCCCTCCCCAAAGGGCCTGCTTGGTTGTCATGTAGAATTGGTTCATGAACATTTTCATATGAAACTTTTTGCTAAATAAACTTTTGTGATACTCAAAAAGCAGAACAAAAACAGAAAACAAAAACAAAACTTCCTCCAAAGCATCAAAACACAACCTTTATATTTTTGTTGTTGTTTGTCAAGAAAATCCTATTTTTACCTATATCAAATTGACTATAGCTATTCTGGACCTTAATCGATAAAGGACAGAAACTAAAGCAAAGGCCCACTCCCCTAAATAATTAAGCAATTATGGGCCACTCTGTGACACAATATTCCAGCATTACCTTGAAAAATGTTTCCTGAGATTGGAGAATGGGCTCAGTGGTTATGAGTACTTGTTGCTCTTGGGATCAATCCACAGCTAGTTTTGAGTGTCTAAGAAGCACATCCTACTGGATGGAGCCTCTCGGAGGACAGTTAGCTTGGCTCATGCCTGGGGATTCCTGATGGCTGCTGATCTCTGGGAATGCAGGTAAAGATGGGGAGGAACATATTTTTTAAAGTGAACATTTCAGCTAGACATAGCAGCACACACCTATAATCACTTGAGAGACAGAGGTAGGCACGTTTCTGTGATACTGAGGCCAACCTGGTCTACATAGCAAGTTCCACGCCAATGAAGATTACAAAGTAACATTCCGTCTCAAAAGATAACAACAAAATAACTCAATTAATTAATTAATTTAAAAGTTCAAATTTAAGGTTTTTTTTTTACAGTAAAGCCAATATAGCTTTGTTTATTGCTTAGAAAACTAAAAGAGCTGAATTTTTTTTTCCATTTGTCTTCAATACAATTCCTACCTAACTTGTATCAACATAATTTTCTTTGGACAACAATAGTTCATATTTTATCAAAGATATAAAATTAGGCACACCCTCTACAAAACTCATAAACTAAGTTTTCACTTATTTGTATCTGGAAAAAAAAAATGAACCAAAGGGTTGTTGTCCCTTTAAAATCTGCTGTCACTGTTGAAGAGAACACTGTTGCAAAGAGAACAATGGACCTTAGGTCAGTTTTGTGGACTTAGCACCTCTGCTGTTCCTGTAATGCAATTACCACACCAACTCAACCATCACATGATGGGTGGCCTGCTTCACATTACAATGAGAACACTGCAAAATAGCACAGAACTTTGGAGAACCTGAAGTCTTTTCAGTAAAGCAAAAGCTCACAGGAAGTAATTGTGCCTTCATCAACCCCTCCACCCTACACTTACTGCTGCTCACATGTTGTAAGTTAATTATTCTGGCAAGGACGCTCAGCAAGAAATAGTGAGAACAGCTAAGAACACAGCATTAGAACTTGTAATCAGCAGATTTCTTTCCCTGGCCAACATCCCTAGTTTAAGAGTGACATTATGAGGTACCCACCAGACTCTTTCTTGTGCTCAACCAGCAAACTGGATTGACCTGTTCATCCTTCTCAATTTAGGAGATTTTGATTAGTATATAACAAAAGGTTGGCAGCCAAAATATCAGGAAACTCAGTAACCTGATGCTGGTTAATGCTGAAAAGACTTAAAGTGCAAATCAAATGCTAAAAATTGTGCGCACTTGTCAGCTGGTGGTATAATTTTAAAAGAAATAGGGACCAAGCACTATTTTATTTATTCATTACTATAATGATTGAGTCAGAATCACTTCATAAAGAAAAGAACCTCAATCCAGGTAGTGGTGCTACACTCCTTTAATCCTAGCATTCGGGAGGCAGAGGTAGGTGAATCTCTGTAAGTTCGAGGCCAGCCTGGTCTACAGAGTGAATTCCAGGACAGCCGAGGCTACTCAGAGAAACCCTATCTCAAAAAAAGAAACAAAACAAAACAAAGAAGTTCAGCGTTTGGGAAATTCCTGAGCAAGGCACCAGTAGTGGTTTGACTCTGAGACAGACTTTGCAGTAGATCACAGTGGTGGAGGCACATCAAGGAATAGGGATCATTTTTCAAATGGTAAGGAGGAAAGATGGGTGGGGATGAACTTGTTCCTTTTCAACCAACTCTCCCTGGACTGCCAAAGGATTCCATGGGAACCACATTGACATTTTGAGAGGACAATACCTTCAATCGCCCAAGGACCTCTTACTGAGCCCTGTCTCTTAAGGGCTCTATACCACCTCCCACGTTACCACACCACACACCAGTAAGTGAACCCCTAGGAGACACTCATACTGCATTAAGACAGTCCAGATGACGGAAACAGTATTCTGTTTTGTCGTACATTTTAAGTCTTTCATTTTTGTTAGTATGGTTAGTCTTACATCTGACAACTTCACTATGCTCGTATATGAAGTTTTTATTCATAAATGCCACTTGGTGAGATTTTGGGTTATTGTAAATCTTTCCCTGAAGAAACGGCTCATTCCTGGCTTGAGAGAAAGAAGGTATAAGATGATTCCAGAGTTGTTGGTTTGTTTGTGTTAAGATTCTGTTTCAGCCCACCTACCTGTGACGTCATTTCCTACCTGCCATGGGAGCGTGGCCCTGCCCACTATCTAAAAGGACAGAGCTACCTTACCCCTTACCCCCTTCCCTCCCTCCTCTCTCTCTCTCTCTCTCTCTCTCTCTCTCTCTCTCTCTCTCTCTCTCTCTCTCTCTCTCCTTCCCTCCCTCCCTCCCCTTTTCCTTCTCCCCTCATCCTTACTTAATAAACTTCATATAATCCAAATCTGTTGCCTGGCACCTTATTATCTTATTTCTTATTTTAAATATAAAACGGGTGCCCCCCATACTGAGAAGAAAGACTCTTCCAGAATTGTTTTAATTCTGGAATCCTTTCTACCGAACTTGCTCTATCTAACACACTTCCCACAAAAATTTTCTCTGTTCCAAACTTCACTCTAAGTCTCCATTCATTCCCGTCTGAACCCATCACCACCCTGCTTTCAGACCGAGATTCTAAGCTGAGGTAAGTTTCTGCTTCTTCGCTCTCTCCTGGGACCCAGTGCAGAGAGAGCTCGGGTGATTCTCTCTGACTCATGGCTGAGCACACCCCTCCCCCACTGGCACTGTTCATAGAGAACCCTGGTGTGGAACCAGCGCACTGCCAACAGCTTGGACTCGAGGCAACCTGGCTGCTGTCCGAACGCCCCACAATCACCATTGTTCACAACAGACTGTCTATTGTTGGTAAGCAAATGCCCACCGCAGTGTGTGACCAATTTTGGGTCCCTCTGGTGCGAGTGACTTTGAGCGGGCCACTCTCAGCCAGCCACACACGGGACATAGGTGATCCCTTCAGGCACCGTGGCTGGAGGCCCCTGCTGCGCCAATTACCCCTCTATACCTCCTACTGCCACAGAGGCTGCCACTCCAGGACCCTAGCCTTGGGCTCGGGGGCTTTTTGGAACTCCTGGGTCACTCCTGCCATGGCTAGCAGCATTTGAGCTGCACAGAGCCCGGACAGGACGGGGTCAGCAGAGAACTTGCAGCTAATGCCGCCTCAGCACTTCTCTGGCTTCAAAAACGCTGTGCAGCCTAGTCACTGCAGCCTGCTCTACAACCGTGCTCCTCCGCTGGCACCTACAGCAGCTAGACATCATGGCATCATGGCAGCCTGACAGCAATTTTTTTTCCAGTTTTTTGAAATAGGGTTTCTTTATGTAGCCTTGGCTGTCCTGGGCTCACTTTGTAGAACAGGCTGGCCTCAAACTCTAAGCGATCCACCTGCCTCTCTCTCCTGAGTGCTGGGATTAAAGGTGTGAGCCACCATCTGACAGCATTTTTAAACCTACCCACCACTGGTTGTTGCTCACAAGATGTGGCAGTCGCCATGTTGGTTCAGGACAGAGGAGGTGGAGCTTTGGCCCTCTGCCATATTTAAGGGCAGCCACATGACTAGACGCCATCTTTGTTAAGGGGAACCACCATCTTGGTTTTCCAGATATCATAAATATGCTCATCAACCCTGTTCAAAACCTTGTAAACTCCAAATACAGCTTCTAGGTCTTACAATGGTTACCTAATTTTGACTTTACATTTTGTTTCTAATTTATGTCTTTACTAATTCCTAGACAAGTAAATAAATGCTGTTCCTTCTGTCACCAGCTACCCTGGATTCAACTACAGGCTTCCTGGCTAATGGGTTTGATATGCTTTTTAAATTATTCTATAATGTTCTGTTGTATTAACATTCATTTATTTATGATGTTAAAACTGAAATCACTGCCTTATAAATATATTTAACCTTACCTTCTAAATATGATGTTATTGATCATACAAAAAATGTTGTGCTCTTTTTTGGACTGTGCTTACATTTTTAATGCTCCAACTTAATAGGGATTAAAGCCTAAAGGCTTAGTCTTTGAGAATTAAGATAAACTATAAACAAAGTTTGTCTATGTAAATTGTCTTAAGAAAGACTGTGGTCTCACTGCTATTTTAACTAAAAGGCTGAGGATGTTTCCTGAAGCCCCATATAGAAACTGGTAAAAAATAATTTTAAATATTTAAAACCCAAGAGGAGTGTTCCCAACAGGCTCAGCTACAGCAAAAACTATGCTCCAGGCCTTAGCTACTGCCCTGAGAAAATTGAGGACTGTAATGCTCTCTCTCACCCGGCTTCAGCCTGAGCCAGCTCTGCCAGGGACCTGTCTCAGATGCAGCCAAAAAGGAGACACTGGTCCCACAGCTGCTGCAGCCAGAAAATGATACCAATCCTACAGCCTTGCCTGTTGGCAAATTGGCCTATGGATGTCAAAATGCTGACGTGCAGGCTTGACCTCTGTGCTCAGCCACTGGAAGGTCAACCAGCACAAGAACGTTAGAAAGTTCCAGCCTTCAAGCTCCTTGACCTGGTGGAGTACAGATGGCTCTTAGATTCAGCAGCCTCGCCAAACCCAGGGTAACGCTGCAGGTCTGTTTTAACCTCAGACTCAGGCTGCACAGTCACCCTGTAGGAAAAGGCAGTAGGCACACAGCAGAGTAGAGGCTTGGGAAAAGCACAAATACTCTTTGAAGTAAGCTTAGGAATGTTTGCCCCAAAAAGTAAGAAAATGTAGATACATGATAGGATTGTGTGATGAAGAGTGAGGCTTTTTGTGATGAATGAGATGAAGTGATGAAGAGATACCCACTTTTCAAACTAGAGAAAAATAGAGTATGAAATGAAAAAAATAACAAATTACAGCCTTTAAATATAATGTTTATAATATATCATATTAAATATATAACTATGTTAATAAAAATCTTCTTTGAGTGAACGTCAGCTACTTGATGTATACAAGGTGACAGAAGTGAAGAATGGCTCTCGAGAAGCCTTGAATGAAGCCCAGGATACTGACATCATCTGAAACAATTTCCCATAAAATTCTGCTTAAGTTCAAAGGGAAAGTTTGAAATGACTTGGAAAATACCCATGTTGCTAGGATATAAGTGGTCGAATCACTAGTCGTGGGGCAGGGCAGGAAAATGTTCCCTCATGGGCTAGCCTGAGAAAAGTGCTGTTTCTCCCAAGAATGTGTCGCCTGTGACTGATAATACAGGAATAAGAGGTACAAATTAAAGGGCTGAATCTTCAAAAAAAATTTTTCCAAGGTCCTCCGTCTTAGTTATGCTCTATTGCTATAAAGAGACATCATAATTAAGGCCACTCATATTATTTTTTTAAAGCAGTTAATTGGGGACTTGCTTACAGTTTCAAGGGGTTAATACTTTTCCACCATGGTGGGGAGCAGACAGGCATGGTGCTGGAGCAGTAGCTGAGAGCTTTACACCCTTATCTGAAGGCAACAAGCAGAGAAAGGCAGTGGGCCTAGTGTGAGGTTTTGAAATCTCGAAGTCCGCCTCCAGTGACACATCTCCTCCAACAAGGCCACACCCATAATCTTTCTCAAACACTTCACCAACTGGGGAGTAAGCAGGCAAATGTATGTGCCTGTGAGGAGCATTCTCATTCAAACCACCTCAGATGTGGAAGATGGAGAAACTCAAGGAATTATTCCAGACTGGAAAGTCCTGAAAACAAATCAGAGTCTGCACCAGAAGGAGAAAAGAAAATACAAACAGATGCAGAGGGCAGGCAGGGAGAGAACACATGTTTGGAAGCAAATCCAAGCCACTATTATCTGCTGAGGACCTTGGAGAATGGTTCTCTTGTGGCAACGTTTCTGCAGGTTTGAAATTATTTTGAATTAAAATAGTCTTGGGAAAAAAAAAGAAATGCTGTTTTCTGGCCAGCCCCTGCAAGCCTTGATCAGATCTGGACAAGTTCAATATGAGAGTTCTTGGACCCCACAGCCTACTGTCAGGATACCTTTGGCTAGAGAAAGGTGGGACACCATCCTCAATTCATTTCTAGTACCAAACTACTACCATGGGCTCTTGTTCTGTATTTATGTGAAAACCTATTAAACCTCCCAGACTTATCTCTACAAACCTAAAGAGACTTGGTCCAGGGGTGGGGGGTCGGGGAGTGGTCTGGGCTTTTAAGAATCCAGGGTGGAGAATAGGAACTTTTAAGAAAACAAGTGCGAAATTATACTTGTGATACTGAACTAATGATTCTTGCAAATGTCAAAAGAAGTCACAAGTTAGTGGTGTCCTGAACATTCAAGTATCTTTCCTATGGTTTCTTCTTAGGCAGTTAGCTAGAAAATGCTTACACAGAGGTTTCCTAAAGGAGTCTTGTTTCCCTTGCTGGCTCTCTACAGTTCTCAGCATTCCCAGGGACTGTGGAAAGGGGAAAGCTCTGAAACTCAGGCTTTCTCTGGAGCATCCCCTGTCTTTCAGGTGTTTATATTCTATCTCTGATGGGATAGCATTTCCACCCCCAAACATGATGGCATAAATGGGAGCCCTTGCATGCAGGTGGAAGCTACTGATACAAGACCGCCTGGAGACAGTTCTCCCCAGGTGTGAAGCAAGCCTCCAACAGCACAGCAACCCCATGAGATCTCTCTTCCCACTCTGGAGAATGTGCCCCAACTTTCGTGAGTAAATAGTGATAGAAAAATTTGCCTTTGCCATGATCTTCAGCGGGGACATGATGCTGTCTGCCTGAAACAGGGCATGTCTTCACTACGTAGAACTGCCCTGTGCAAGGCCAGACATCTGCATTGTTGTAACCACACTGGCCCCCGTATCCAAATTCCCAAAGGAGGTCAGGAACTTCTACAGTTGAAGAATATGGCTAAGAGGTTGAGGGTTTGTGATGGTTTCCATGAAAATGGACTCCCATAGGCTCATGTATTGGAATGCTTAGTCACTAGGGAGTGAAACTGTTTGGGATGGATTAGATATATAGTAATCGTGGCCTTGTTGAAGTGGGCGTGCCCTTGTTGAAGGAGCTGTGTCATTGAGGGTGGGCTTCAAGTTTTAAATAGACCACACCAAACGCCCCCCTCTCTCTCTCTTCAAATTCTTAGCTACTGCTCCAGCACCATGTCTGCCTGCTGTCCACTATGTTCCTCTCCATTATGGCCAAGGACTGAGTCTCTGAATCTGTAAGCAAGCCTCCAACTAAATCCTTTCTTTCATAAGTTGCCTTGGTCATGATTGTCTCTTCATGGCAATGGAACACTAAGACAGGGCTCAAAGATATAAGGCAGAATTGCCCTCAGAGTTGATCTCAGGTGTGGGGCCAGTGTGTTCTCAGGAGACTGGGCAATCTTGAAGCACAGAAAAGACGTTCCACATGTTTATCAATACCCAAGACACAGTCTTACATCTAAGACACCAAAACCATGGAAAAAGAAAGCATTTACTGTCTCTGTTATCTTCAAGTATAATCTTAATGACTCCTTAAGTTTCATATGTATAAGCATCCTCAGGCAAATTGTCTTTAAATTATTAATTCCTGGGTCTCTCAGAAGCTGGTAGCCTTGGAGTAAGACCTAAGGTTCTCCATTTTTTATAGCAATTCCAAGTGACTCTGATTAAAGTTATCCTAACACCTGTGAACTAGGAAAAATGGTCCCTGAAAAAAAAAGTGTTAAAGATTCTACAAGGCTGCCTGACTAATTAGAACTTCCTGATTAGAGAGTTGGGATGTTTCAGGCCCAGAGACTAATTATCTTGAAGTATTTTTCTTAGCAGGTATTCATTGCCCATTTCTCTGTTGTACCTAATATCTTTTTGACTACCTGATAAACCCTTTGGAATGTATTAACAGACCACACTAGCTTCTACCAACCCAAAGGCTAAGGAAGTTTTCAGGTAAATGTAATGACTATAACTATAGCAGAGTTTTCCCCACTTTACCATAAGCTTCCTGCCTAAGATTCCCAATGTACTGTCACAATATCTTGTGACTAGCTTTTGTTCTATGACTGTAAATGTTTGTGTGACCACTTCTACATTGCAACATATTATTCTCGGCAACCAGAATCCATGCTCCTGAGCCATGATCAAAATTACCTCTTATCCTCGTGTGCTTTTTCATTAGCAGAATGCGTTTCAAACCACTACCTTCACATTTTTTAGTATTACAAATTAGTCTCCATAAGAATGATCAGTCATTGTCATTTATTGAACAATTTGTTATCACAAGAGAGGTATGCATTATCTCGTGCTCGGAGATGAAATTGAGATTCAGGAACATCCAATTCCAAAGCCACTCTCAGCAATTGCATTGCCTTATGAATGTCATTAAGAGGGTGGGCAGGGGCATCTAACAGTGGAAGAGCAGAGATGGGTTTCAGAAAAGAGAAGGACAGCTCTTTGGCCATCCTTTTGGCTAAGGTCAAATACAGAGAAGAGGAGGAAGCAACAAGTACTAGAAACAAATCTGGCTGACATTAAAGTCTTCCTACAGACAGCCTTTTTTCACTTCAAACTGTGAAAAATAAACAGAAGCTATGAGCAAGGGAGAGTTTATGGCCGTTTTGTTGCACATAAATGCAATTTGAGGGCAACCTTGTGTTGTTATAATTAGTTCCCTTGGAGAGATCAAGTAATTAAATCCCCTGGAGTAGGTCTACTGAATTCCAAAATGAAGTAGGCATACATACTATAGCAGGCTGCTGCATAGCAAGAGATTTGTTTGTTGCTGTATTTTTCCAATGGTAATGAGAGACTGTAAGACTGTCACATTATGTCACAAGAAGAAATTCAATCATGATTTGCCCTTGTCTAGTTCAAATCTCTTTCATAGGATAGCCACAAGTTATTTGCACCAGAATTGAACTAATGTGCATCTTAAGGGCTTACCTCATCCATTGCCTAACTGGGAAAAGTTGATTTTTTTTTCCTATATGCTTTATTTACACTAAAACAACTGCCAGCATTAGTGACCATGTGCTGGGTGCTCTGCTGGAATATAACATTTTATTATAGAATATATCATTTATTCCTAACAGCACACAGTGAGACTTCCGTTTTATGGATGAGGAAAACAAGGCTGGGAGGATTGTTTCATTAACATCTATGTAGTGTCACTGGTCTCAGCAGGTCAGCCAGTGTGATATCCTGTTTCAAAACCATCAGCTGAATTATAACGGGACCTCATTAATATTATTCTTAAATAAAACTAACTAATGAAAATGTGTATGCACACTAATACCAAAAAATAAACATACCCTGTCTGAGCTTTTAGCACTAACTAGCTTGAGGGATAAAAGTTTTTTTCTACACAGTGAAATACACACACACACACACACACACACACACATATTAACAGCTGGGCAGCCTGGGTGTTTGAGCAACACATTGCTTCAAGACAGAGAGGCATTTCTTGACATATGTTTACTAACATTAATTTAATCTAGGTTAACTATACCAACAAACTCTCTCCAACACTAAACCATGGAAATATTGGTTAGAATACAGAGTTACAATATTTAAGTAAAACAGAAAGTAATGAAGAAAACAGAGAACTGTCAGATGGGTTCAGAGACAGTGCACCTCCTGACATTGTCCTGCGGTGTTTTCATATGCAAAGGTTGCCTCTTGGAGGCCAGCTCTTTTCTGAAGGAAAATGGAGGGAGAGTGGACCTTGGCAGGGGTGAGGAGGGTTGCTGGAAGGAGAAGAGAAAAGGAAATTGTGGTTAGAATGCATTGTATGAGAAAAGAATCTTCTTTGTTTGCTCCTTTCTCTTTCTTTCTTTCTTTCTTTCTTTCTTTCTTTCTTTCTTTCTTTCTTTCATGTTTCAGCTCTATATTGGCAGGGCCCACAAATGCACCAATATATTTTCCCAGGACTTGACACAATAGCAGCCACATAGAAAGTGTTTATCCTCATCTAAAAAGTTAATTAGCTCTGAGATATTCATGTGAGACATCTCCCAGGCTCAGGCAAGAAATGACACAAATATAAGCAGAAATCCTGATTCCAAAACCCTGCTGCTCTATGAAGCCTTCCCTTATCCATAAGTATCGGGGCATAATTGAACAAGACTAAAATGAGTATGTTGTCCATTCCCAGGTTACAGAATTCAGCAAATGTTGAAGCCTTGGCTATGAGAGGGAGGGAAACAGAAGGGAAGCAGCATCTTCATAGACTCTCTGGGGCCTGTGGTTAATGGGATACATGACCTTCAGCTCTCAAACTGCCCGGTCAAGGCAGTTTGAACATGTCTTACTCTTCGGTATAACTAAAATATGTCTTCTCGGCATCATCCCATGACTTGGAAGCACCTCATAGCCACAGTGCTCTTCAGAGAATGTTCTCATGCAATGGAGATTGTTCAACAAGCAGATGGGCTGTGGTTACTCCATGGCCAAGAGGGAGAGATCAGCCTTTTACTGTCAAAGATGAAACCGGTGAAGTTTCCTGTTTCTCATCCATGAGAATAGCCCACTGATAACCACAATTTTTTAAGATTTTTTTTTCAGTGTTCTTGAAAAATTATTATACCCCTCCAATTGGCAGCACTGGCAAAAGTAATCCCAATCTGCGTAAATTTTCTTTAGAAGGTCCGTTCAATCGGTTTTTATTATTCTCCTCTAAGCATACTCTCTGAGTTCCTCAGATCTGTTCCAATGCTGAATCGGACAAAATGCTTTAATAAGGGCTGCCTCCCACTGTTCCACACACAGACAGTGCCAGCCTCCTGATGGGGGCGGCAGCATGAGGCACTGTGGGAGAAAGCACTTGGTGAACTCTTCATCAGCGCGGGGGAGGGAGAGACGGTGGTTAGGTTGAACCCGGGCGGGAGTGATCATGGTGAAGCTTCACTTCCTGTACTAGCTCCTCTTCCCATGGAGAATGAAGAGAAGTTCTGCCATTTGTTCTTCATCTGCGCTTTCAACAGAAACCGCAAGACACTGCAGTAGGCGCTGAGATCATAGTGACAAATAAAATACATGCATCTCTAGAAAGCAATGCCATTGGTATTCCACACCCCAAAACTGTGTTTACATCCCAGAATATGCAAGATATTTTCCCACATATTGCATCATTCAATTCTGCCGAATAGTAACTTATATAGTATCTATTTAGTATATAGAATAAACTGAAACATCCCTATGAGAGAAGTGAGCCAAACAGGAAAGAAAACATTATTTTGACCAAGTTGGGATTTTCTGTACCATTTATTTCTTCCTGTCAGGCCTACCACTGCTATCATGTCTACTTGGGCTTACAACATCCAGTGCTTTCTTTAACCCCAATAAGGAATAGCATCTCAGGTCCCTGGTTCGCCACACTGACAGCAGTCAGGGCTCCTCCCACACCACCAACTGAAAACATTCTGTCCATGACTCTTCTAACTCTCTGTCCATCACCCACTAACCCAGTCTACAGATCAGAGGCCTAAAGCTACCTATGGAAAGGTATTGATTCCAGTTAGGCAGCTGAGCCTGTGGTTACAGAGCTGTCTGTGACTGTGCATGCTGCCAAAGCTCTCTATGGCTGGTTTTCCCCACTGTAGAACTGGTAACTGTATGTACCTCATGTGTGAATACTGAATGTCCCCCCAATGCTCCATGTGTTGGCAACTTGGTCCCCAGCATGGCGTTATTGGGAGGTTGGTGGAACCTTTGAGTTGTAGGGCCTAGTGGGAGTGCCGGGACTGGGCTGCATTCTAAAGGGGATTATGAGAAGGCCCTGTCCTCTTCTCCTTTCTCCTCTTTGCTTCCTGGAGTTGGGGAGGATGGTTTGCTCTACTGCACACTTAGAACCATGATGCTTTGCCACAGGACCAACCAATCACGGACTTGAAACCTCAAAACCTGTGAGCTGACACGGTGAGTTATCTCAGGGATGTTGCAGTGATGGCAAGTTGGACCATTTGTTGTGTTGGTAATTAATAAAAGATCCCATACAATGTTGGGAGTTCATTAAGTGTTTTATCAGCTTGCTGCAGCTACTTTAAGAAGCCCACAATATAGATACCGTGCACGACTTTATTATCTGCATTCATTATTTGTAAAATCACCCTTCAATCTAACAGCTTTAAATAAGAAACATTTATTAACTGACCCAATTTCTGAGAGTCAGAATCTGGGAGGACTTGGCTGGGTGGTTTTGGCCCAGAGGCCACCATGAAGTGCAGTTAAGCCATGTGCTAGAGCTTTGGTCATCTGAAGGTTTGACTGGGGCTGATGAGAAAAGCCTTTATTTACTTGCTTGTAGGTGGCAAAGACCTCAGTTGTCCACCATGGAGACCTTTCTCTGCTGCCATAAATGTCTTTGTTGCATGTCAGTGGGATTTTCTCAAAGAAACATGAGAAGTAGGTGAAGGGCACAGAAAAAGAATAATAAAGTCTTTATGATCTAGTCTTAGAACACCAAGTTTCCACTCTGCTTTTCGTTGGCAGCAAGTTCCTGGGGGGTTTCCATACTCAGAGGGAAGAAAACATGCTCTCACCTCCACAGGCATGAATAAGAGATGTGTGCACAAAAAGACCACATAGAATATTTGATGGTATTCAAACTGCCACACCCCTCTCATCAAATAGCAAATGATCTGAGGAAACTACGGGGAGCTATAATAGGGGTGGGTGCAAAATGAAAGAAACGTCAATTCCCAAATGACCCTCTGGAGCAGTGTCCCCTACCCTGCCATCCATCCTAGGCTGTGATGGGACTAAGAAATTAAATAATTTGTTAAACCACTAAGCTTGGGAGTATACTGCACCAATTAGCCCTCCATGACTAATAACAAAAGACAGAAATGAAGCATGCTGGTTATTCTATCACGTGGCAAAAATAAGTCAAGGTACACAAATATTAGTTGGTGACTATATTTATAAAGTTAATCTGATGGCCTGAATTCAACCCCCAGGACCTACATGGTAGAAAGAGAACACTGACTCCCCCAAAAGTGTCCTCTGTCCTCCACATGTACCTCAGGCCATGACACGTACACATATGCATATGCTATGTACACACACACACACACACACACACACACACACACACCTCTTTTGTTAATACATAGAACAAGGTTTCTTTAATCCAGCCATTAAGGTTATACTTGTTCTTGCTGCCCCTGGGGACCCCAAAAGTGCCTGTCTTTTTCACACTGTGCTGAAGGGCAGAGCTTCCAGGTTGCACTCTTTCACTTACATCTCCCAGAGTCCTGAGGCCTCCAGGTCATGCTGGCCTGCAGCTGTTTGCACCCTGTCCAGTGTCTGTGTTCTCAGCCCCTGTGTCATTCACTAATCCGCAAAAGGTTTTAGTTCAACTGCCTTTACAGCTCTGGTTCTCCCGTGAGACTTCGAGGAAAGATTGTTAGCTACTAAACCAGCCTCGCCAAAAAAAAGAGCTTTTCCCTCATCGACCTGCCCTGCTCCGTTTTCTACCCTTTGAAATAAGAGCTTACAGAATTACTGCTTGTTTCCAAATTGGATGTGTAACTTTTAAACTACAGCTCCTTCATTTACTGATTTTTGCAGACTTAAAATCCTGTCTATTCCAAACGTGGTGGCACACGCCATTAATCCCAGCACTCGGGAGGCAGAGGCAGGAGGATCTTTGTGAGTTCAAAGCCAGTCTGCTCTACAAACTGAGTCCAGGACAGCCAGGGTTACACAGGGAATCCCTGTCTTGGAAAACAAAAACAAGGCAAAACCTCTCTTGAATTTTTTTATTAGAAAAAAAAAAGTAGTTCCCTGTTATCAAAGCAATTGCTCAGATGTGTGAGAATACACCAGTGTTATTCAACAACAAGCAAACCCAAGAGGTTTCTCTATAATTTCAAAGCAAAAAGGGTTCATCTCTAAGGTTGAGTGTATTAACAGCAACAACCTTCTTCCTCTCAAGTCTATTTGTAATATGATAAGCAACTGAGAGATGATTT
Organism: Acomys minous; assembly: GCF_964271855.1. Lineage (NCBI taxonomy): Eukaryota > Metazoa > Chordata > Mammalia > Rodentia > Muridae > Acomys > Acomys minous. The sequence goes on from NC_140484.1 coordinate 25,280,536, forward strand.
ATTATAACATTAGGTAATAATACAGAAACCAGTGTCAAGAGTTCTAGCATTGACTTTGGACTTGAGTGTGCATGCAGGTGAGACAGTGACAATGAGCTATTTTTTACAAAGCTAGAATTGGGGCATTGAGATGCCTCAGTGGGGTGGGTGAAAGTGCTTGCCACCAAGTCTGAGGACCTGACTGTGACCACAGGATCTACATGACGAAAGAAGAGAACTGACTGCCACATGCTGTCCTGACTTCCACACGTGAGTGTGTGTGTGTTCCTCACCTCACCACACACATACATAGAAAAAAAAATACATAGAAAGAACTGTGAGAAAAATATTTTTAAACTAAAGAAAAAATAGAAAATTTATAAGTGGCTAGAGAAAGTCACCCGGATTATATGTAGATACAACACTTTATAAGTCGACAATGGAGCGATTGCTCATCTTGGTTGTCAAACTGACACACCTGAGAAGAGGAAACTTCAGCTGACAAACTGCCTTCATCAGATTGGCCTATGGACATACCTATAAGCTTTGTTTTTGTTTTGTTGTTTTTGCTTTTAATTGATGTAGCAGAGCCCAGGCTACTGTGGGCGGTACCATCCCTAGGCAGATGCATCTGGGCTGTGTAAGTAGCTAAGTAAGCCTGTAAGCAGTGTTCCCCCACAGCCTCTGCTTCAGTTTCCACCCTACATTCCTGCCTGCCCTTCTCTCCATAATGAACTGCCACTCAGGAGCACAAGGTTGAATAAAACCTTTCCTCCCCAGGTTGCTTTTGACCAGAATGTTTGATCATAGCAACCGCAATTCAAACTGGGACAAATGGTAACTTGGAAGATGAGAAATAAAACTGTTATGCTTTTCCAAGTTTGAATTACCAGTAGATTCTTTGCTTTTAGCTATCTGCGCTCAGATATTATAAAAGAGACACAAATGCAAGCAAGAACCAATGAATTTGTAAACAGAATTGAGAGGAGGCATAGTCCAGAAATGAGAGGTGCTCACTAGCCTGAAAAAGAATTTCTCTAGCCATATTTTCCACGCAGAAAATGACTCTAAAATTAAGATAACTTCTAGCAGCAAAGATCAAAGACATTGCCTTCAAGGTAAAGATCAAATGAGGAGTTTGTTTACACATACCTTGTTAAAATGTTGGAAAGAAAGGAGGCATCTTCTCAGCTGCACAAAAGGGCTTCTATGAGGCTGAGAGTTCTAGTCCCGCAGCTGTGCCCAAAATAGTAATAATTAAGTCTACAAAGAAACGCCTGAGTCAAAAAAAAAAAAAAAGTACTGTTGGTATGAGCTCTGTCACACAGAGTGAACTCAAATCAAACACACAGAAAATCCACAAATATACCATGATCTCTGTTGGCAAAAGCCGCCATGCTAGCCTGAGCTTGGATACTGTCCCTGCTCAGGCTGTGGAAGGAAGGCTCGTAGGTCCCAGTTTTCTCTGGGTGCAAAGAGGATAAACAATTGCTGTTTGGGAGGTGGCTAATGGGGTTATGGAAATATGTACCTGAGGAAGAAGCTAAGAACTGCAGAAAACAATGGACAGTCACCACAGGAGATTAGGAGACAACTAATTTAGGAAGGTCCCTGTACGGTTAACCTTAATTGTCAACTTGATGGGTTCTGAAATCAACCAAGCAATATGCCGGTCAGTAACTCTGGAGGCTTTATTCCTAAAGGATCAACGGAGGAAAAAAAAAAAAATGAACACCCGCGTGCGCATGCATACACGAATGCATGTTGCCCCAAGCCGCCTATATATAAAGAAGTCTAAGGAAAAGGCAATGTTACTTGCCTGCCTCCCTTCAGTTCTTCCGTCACAAGAAGTGGAGTGGTAACGGTGGTGACAGGTGGAAGTGGGTGGTGATATCACCGGGGCTACTGCCAAGCCTTGCAAAGATCAAAGTCCGGCTTCTTCAACACTGCAGTATACGCAGAATCTCACAGGCCTTCAGTACCAGATTGAGACTGCTGAGGCATCCAGTTTCCGGAGTTTGGCGGCTACCACCGTCTCAGGTTTTCCGGTGTTCATATGCCTTATCGAACTACCCAGGCTGTATCATATAAGCCAAGTGAACCCCTTTCGTAATAGTTTGCTCTCTTGTTCTAGAAAACCCTGCCTGATGCAGATTGCAGTGCCAGAAGTGCTTGTAAGAAACAGAATTGTAAGAAAGTGATGCTGCTTATCCTTCCTTTGTAGGGAACAAGGAAGTCGGTGGATTCCTGTTTAAAACCTTTGTGGTACAAAGAGAGAACTGTGCTGGTTCCAAACAGCCTCGAGAAGCCATGCAGAAGTCTGCTTTCTTTTATCTTTGTCACTAGCAGAAGAAAACCATGACCGTGATTGTCTACAGCTGAAAAAGAAAGGATGGAGCCAGCTCTGAGGAAGAATTCATCCTCCCTTGGAGGACCTCATCTTTTATCTTATGGGCCCTTGGTGGTTAAAATGTCCTACCCATGCTGCGAGGGGGAAATTGCTCAGAATCTATGAACATAATGTTAATGGCATCTGAAAACGCCATCCTAGTGATGCTAGACTGACGTCGACTAAACATCTGGACATCATAACTTAGCCAAGTTGACCCAGAAGATTAGTCATCCCAGTGCCCCCATTAAGCACTACCTGCTGTAAGCGTGTAGTCTGTGCTAATCTAACGGCCTCCATTTAATGGGAGTAAACATAAGCAGTATGCCGGGGGCACACTCCTCCCAGCCTTCCCCAAACCAGTCTGCGAGGCCTGCCACATTATCCATCCTTTATAGATCACTCATCGAGTGGTCCTGAAACAAATCTTGCACCAAACCACACATCTTCCAAGAGCTTTATTTATTTATTAAATTTTATTATTCATATTACATTCTGATTGTCATCCCCTCACTTATATCTTCCTGTTTCCCCCTTCCCTCCCTCCCTCTTTCACCCCATTTCCCCTCCCCTAGACCTGTGACAGAAGGGGGCCTCCTCCCCCACAACCTCTCAAGTCTCATCCAGATAGCCTGTTTCCCCTTCCTCTGAGTGCCACCAGGCCTCCCCACCAAGGGGAAGTGATCAAATAAGGGGCACCATAGTTCGTGTCAGAGTCAGTTCCTGCTCTCCACACAACTGTGGAGACTGTGCTGTTCATTGGCTAGATCTGAACAGGGAGACTAGGTTTACTGCATGCATTGTCTTTGCTTGGTACAGCAGTTTGAGCAGACCCCTGGGTCCAGATCTGCCAGCCTTGATGGTCTTCTTGTAGGGTTCCAGGACCCTCTGGGCCCTTCTATTTCCCCATTCTTCCATACCTCTCTCACTTGGAATCCCAATAGCAAGTCCCAGAATCAGTCCCAATCCCCCGCTGAGTGAAGACTCTCAGAGGACATCCATATTGGGCTAGTATCCAATTACAAGTGAATCTATATCATGTGTATCTTTCTGGGTCTGGGTTAACTCACTCAGGATGATCGTTTCTAGTTCCATCCATTTGCCTGTAAATTTCAAGAATTCCTTGTTTTTAATAGCTGAGTAGTATTCCATAGTGTAAATGTACCACAGTTTCTTTATCCATTCTTCTGCTGAGGGCCTGAGAATTTTCTTAATAAATCATTTGACTAAGATTCTTTGCATTGGTCTCTTTCTAATAAATATTACAGGCAAAGCTACCTGGGCATACTAGTCAACAGCCACAAAGCCAGGTGGTTAAAGTTCAGGCAAGATACAGAAATAATGGATTTTTTTTTGCAATTTCTTGCCTAACTCTTGTATATTTCCATGTTTATCACATTTTGGTTTTGCAGTTAGCAATTAATCATACATGTCGACGTATAGCAAGCCATTTGTCAAAGAGCAATAACCACTACTTGTCAGCATTTCAGAGCAAATGGTTATGTTTATCAGTTTGCCATTACTGTGGCAAAATTCTTAAGATAAGCACCTTAATGAGCTTAATGAGGGGAAGATTTATTTTTTGTTCATAGTTCTGATGTTGCTTTGAGCTTTTTGTAGTATAGTGTATCATAGCAGGAGGAAGAGTCAGGCAACTATTACCCCATGGCAGCTTAAGAGCAGGAGGGACAAGGGTCCCAATGTCCCCTTCATGGGCAGCTCCTGAATGACCGAAGTTCTTCCAAGTTCTTCCACTAGGCACCACCTTCGATTTGTTTGCACACACACACACACACACACACACACACACACACACACACAGCACAGGATGGCAACCAAATCTTTAATACATGTTGGTTCAGGATACATTCAAGGTTTAAGCCATAGCAATGGTAAAGGAACCTTATTTGTATATAAAAGATAAAGTGAAAGCTATATGAAGGCCTCATGCTTTATACCTGGAAAAAACATATATACGTGTGTGTGTGTGTGTGTGTGTGTGTGTGTGTGTGTGTGTGTGTGTGTGTGTGTTGGATCTTATGGAAGTTTTGTGACTTGCCAAGAGCTTTGTTTTTTTAAATAAGATGATGGGTTCTGAATTTTACATTACATTTAACTCCATACTATATATGTATGTGTGTTATGTCTTCGGGTACGTGTGTCAAGCAGTAGCCGATCTCCCTGCTTAATGAGTAAAGGAATCTTTGTATTGAACTTGAGGTATGCCAGCAAAAATTAGGCACCTGGTGTATGAAACAGATTCCTTAGGTATTCACTCATTGCTTCACAGAGTGCACGTTCATCAAGTACTTTCCTTTTAGCAGATGCTATGCTGGAAGCCGGAGATAAAGTCATAGCAGGAAGAGGCACTGTGTCAGTGCAGAAAACAGTAGTGATGGGGGAAGACCTGGGGACACTGATGCTCTCTTGTGATGGGGAGAGACCTGGAGACACTGATTTCTTGGAAGACAAGATGTTTAAGCTGAGCCCTAAAATAATCCAGAGGTTGATGACAACAGGAGGCAGGGGAGAGGCTGGTGAGTAGGATAGAGACAGGAAGGTGGCAAGGCAGATGTAGAATAGAGGAAACTGGAGTAAGCAGCAAGCCTTCAGGACAAGCCGAGGTGTTTCTTCAGAACTGGTACCCACTGGCAAAGAAGCAATGACTGATGCTTCCTGTGACTTGTTCTAAAAGGCTCTGAGACTCACTTGATCTCAGTAACAGCTTTCTGGGAGTGACAAGAGGTCTGGTTCTTACATACCTGGTCTGTCCCTCTCATGCCAGCCTCTCTTGTGGTGAACAGAGACATACCTTTCCTGTGCTTCTGCTGCGCTCTGGGGAGACTACTAATTATTCCAGAGAGTGCCAGAAAACACCTCTTGGGACAGTAAAGGTCACGAAGCAAAGCAGAAGGACTTGCAAACTTAAGTGGTGTTTGTATATTTCAATCTATGATTTTTAGTTGCGAGACGAGAACCTGGACGAGCAATAAACCGTAGGAAGCACACAACTGGCCACGGGTGGTGATTCAAAGCGTTTTCCTTGCCTTGACATAATCATATCATGCTACCTTCATGGGGAAGCAAGATGCATGTCACAGGAAGAAAGAGGAGGTGCCCTTACCCGGAGAGCTGCCGGCATGATTGCCTGCGAGGTTAGTAGGCGCATGATGCCAAAGGGTTCTGACAGGAGGGTTCTGCACGCTCATGGGAACACATGCCATGCTCTGCATATATAGCTCAAGCATGATGTGCTCAAATAGAACCCTGAAACCAACAGTGTTAGGTATACAGCGTGGTGGGAAGTGCTGAGAATGTATGGGTGTAGCCGTACATAAAAACACTCACTTTCCTGTGGTGTGAGGAACAGAGCTGTTGCTGCCCATAGGATGCAGGATTTGAGGTACCATCTTGGAAGTGGAGAAACGAGGCCTTGCAAGTCACTAAAAATGGCAAAGAATTTGAACTTCTCTGCCTACAGAACTTAAAGGAAATAAGTTTCTGTTCTTTCATAAATGATCAAGCCTGTGGGATATTGCTGTAGCAATGCAAACAGATGAAGAAAAACACTTAATGGGAGAAAAAAATCAATGGAGGAAAACAAGCTGAATCTGAGTTAGGGCAAAGGTTAAGGCACAGTGTACTGGGAAGTATTTAACGGCCAGCTCCTAAAAAAAATATGGACACGTAATGTTCTCATGAAAGTTTATAGTAAATTTTACTGATATAAAATTGCACATATTTATATACTATATAAATAATAATTAAATGCATATTCATTTTCTAAAAATTCCTTAGAGTCAACTCTTATGGAATGTTTTTTGTCAATTTTTTGTTGAACTCATTCCTGTGTAGTTGCTGATAATAACTGAATGTCATCTTGACATGAACTTAGGTTGTTTTTTTTGTTTTGTTTTGTATGTATGTGTATATATATATATATATATATATATATATATAGAGAGAGAGAGAGAGAGAGAGAGAGAGAGAGAGAGAGAGAGAAACAAGAACAAAAGCAACACAGCCCAGACACATGGAAAATCTGGAACTTCACTCATTTGTCAGTGACTGGAGGGATTTCTCTGTCAAACTAGAAAATAGTTTTCAAATACAGCAAGAATATCTTTCAACTTTCATGCTATGTGGGATGCAAGGGCTACACACGCAACACGTTTTCTTGTTTGTCTGCATTATTTACATCTGCTCCATTACTTCCTTGTTGACTCAGACAGTCCCCAAAGTAATCAATCAAACTCTGGTTTATAGAATTTGCTGATTTTCATGCTGTAAATGTCCCCACTGTGGCAAATTCAGGCTTTCAATTTGGTGAAGTGAATAAAGAGCAGAGGTGAGACATACAGTAGAAGCACAGCATTATGGCGTCTTCCCACCACATAGGAACAACGGGCATAAATAACTCTAAGAGTGAAGAGACTACTTGCTAGACTATAGTTAAGTGCAGCAAAATCACTGGAAGGGCTGGGAAGATACCTGAGCATGTGGAAGTGCTCTCACACAAGCCCGAGGACTTCTTCCTCTGAGACCCACATGGTAGAGGGAGCGAACCAACAAGTTATCCTCTACGCATTTCTCTCTCTCTCTCTCTCTCTCTCTCTCTCTCTCTCTCTCTCTCTCTCTCTCTCTCTCTCACACACACACACACACACACACACATACACACACACATAATACAATTTAAATCATTGTAAAATTATGCATTTTATGTATTTGTTATCCTCATGTTTGATTTAACTATCATATATTTATATAATTTAATGCTAAGTAAGAAGTAACTTTGTTTAATCATCAACCGGCAAAGTTTCCAGAAAAATCACAATCAATGCAGGCTAGTCCCAGTTGTGTCTGTCTGTAGACAACAGACTAAGAAAGGGCAATATCTTAACCCAAAGGAGGAAATACAATCACTAATACAGTAATTACAGAGTGAGAGACGTGAGCTCAGGGCAGCAATGCTATCTGACTCTTTGGTTATGGTTACAGGACTTTGTGAGATTCTCCAACATCTGCCACTGTTCTCCAGCTTGACGCTCCTTTCCTTGAACTTGGTACAGCAATGACAACAAAAGATGTATGTGTCTCAGCCCACAGGATGATGTTCTACCTCCAGGCCCTTTATCCATGGCTCCTCTTATGCCTAAAATCCTTTTCCTTGTCTCCACTTTCTCCTTCTATTATTGTGTAGCAAATCTCTGCTCAGAGTTATATATACTCAAGTTTGGATGCTCAGCTCAAATGTGACACCTCTGGGGAAAAAAATTATTTTTACCCCAGCCTACCTCTCAAGCAGTGTCCAAATTGACTTTGAGCAGCCCCATAAGTGGATTCTCAGATTGGCATTTCTTAGAATACTGTATTGAAATATTCTTTTTTTGAGTCCTTGTCTTCATAAAGGGCCATGGTGCTTTTAAGAATTAGAGAAGGCACTTTATTTTGTACATCTTTTCCTACCATGTACTAGAATACAATGAATATTTGTTTTAGTGAATAAATTTTATGCTCAGTTTTGATCAAACATACCCCCTTAAGGGAAATTAAATGATATCCTTTTGAATAAAGAAGATGTACATAAACCAAAGGGAATTCTATCAAAACAGAGCACAAGAAGCATGTGACCATCTGAGGAGACATATGTGCTGGCATATGCCACCATTCTGGGACAGAGACAAGACAGGAAATGGAATGTTCCATTCTTCTGAAAATGGAGGTTTTGACCCCTATGGAACCTGTTTGCTGTTAGGTTATCAACCACATGAAGGCAGGAGAATGGAATGTCAAGAATAACTTAAGAGTTCATTCTTCCCAGTCAGGAAAATCTGCAATGTGAGTTTACAATGGAGTCCTTGGGACAAAGCAACTTGATTATATGTATGAGTTCGCATCTGTACTAGAGATGGGCAGCAGGCTGAATTGGCAAGTTCTGTCTTCAAGAAGCAGAAAACAGATGTAACACCCAACTAAAAATAAACGAATAATCACCAGAGTGAGAGAAGGGTGAAGGACGTGCAAGCCTTGTGACAACAGTGAGAAGCTGCACTTCGTACTGACAGCAGTGGGAGGGAGGTGTTGGGAAACTCTTCATTGAAACCTTACATGAATTGTGTATTGATGAATGAATAAACTTTGACAGGCAAGAAAGAGCTAAGGGGAAACATTCAAAGCTCCAAATAGTGGCAGGAATAAAGTCAGAATGGCACATAATGGTTCTCTCTGATGGAGAACCTACCGACTAAGTCAATTGGAAGAGTATTAGCTTGACAATTCATTGCTCATGAAACCTTGAAAGATCCTAGTTACTACAAGTTCCCTCGCTAAGTGTTCACTGATTACTTTTCAATAATTTATACTCAAGTCATACTCAATATCTGTCAAAGCATTCCCTGGGCTACCAGTTCCATCTTTTCTCTCATTTGTGAAGGAGTGAGATTGGCCCAGACTTTTGCACTAATTCTTTAGAATAGCTTTAATTTTCTGCAGTTCTTGAAATTCAAAACATAAATTAAACTCACGTCTACCAAAACCACAGACTATAAACCAAAACTGACTGCTTGGTGAGCAAGAACTACACACAAAGCCTAATAGTAAATGTCCTTAGTGCTTCTCCTTATTTTAGATAAGGAGGAAGGGGAAGCCAAGGAGGAACCGAAGGAGGGAGAGTGTGGTTAGCCATGTAGGAAACTAGACACATGACCCTCTAAACTCTAATCCACCAAACACTAACAATCTACGTCTACAAGTAAACATCCTGTGTTGCTCACAGCAGAATTCACATGTAGGAAAAAAATTATGTAGCTATGGATTTTCTAAGAAAAAGCCCTAAGACACACCTTTTGTTGAACTTAAGATTGACACAGAAGTAAATATCTTACCTTCCTAAATGATAGAGTTCATGGTAAATCATATTAATTTTTTCCAGCACTATAATCAAAAAAGCAATTAGGTGCCGTCAACAGTTTTTGAAATGAAAAGAGTCGTTTTGTATTAGTACCTGGGTCATTTGAGCAACGCATGAGTGCTACATTTCAGCAATTGTCTTCCACACAACACTCTCACTGTTTCTTTTAGGATGAAAATAGTTACATTTCACTCTCCTCACAGCAGTTACTAAAAGCTTAAAAATAAATAGGAATGGAAATAAATATATTTCTTATCAGAATCAGTGACATTAATAAACAGTCACCAATTAAAATAAATAAACCTCAAAAAATAAAATGTACAAAATAAATAGGAATGGAAATAAATATATTTCTTATCAGAATCAGTGACATTAATAAACAGTCACCAATTAAAATAAATAAACCTCAAAAAATAAAATGTACATTAACACCACGTTACTCAAAAAAAAAAAAAAAAAAAGGCTCACTGAAAATGGGCTGGGGAGATCCTCCATCCAGACTTTCCTGATTTCCACATGGCATATGGGTCGTGGTAGTGGCCCTGGTGGTTTGCTTGTTTGGAGTTTTTCATCCTTTAGACTTGTTGGAGAAATTCTCTACCACAAATAGAAGGAAAATGCTGGGGACTGACCACAGAACTAGTAAACCAAAAGCAATGTCATTATTCATCAGTCCAGCACATCTCCTCAGGACTCCACACTTGTCACACACTATGTGAGACACTAAGCATTAAAGGGAAATGGGATATGACCGCTGCTCTTTGGGAGTTTGTGTTTTTATACTTTGAATCATCTGAGTGTTCAAAAGTGAGAATACAGATTACAGTATGGTAAATCCCATAGACATACATGGAGAGGGGAGGACCATGGCCAGATTCAGGTAAGGTGGCCTTAATGGATAAGTGGTCACTTTCTGGCAAAGGATGAGTTGAGAGCAAGGAGAGAAAAGGCTTGGGCTTCGGAAAGCTTAAAGTGTGTTTGGAAAAGCAAGTGCCAGCAGCAGGCATCATAAAAAGACAGCAAATGTCTTTCCAGTCCTTGGTTCTATCCTGATGCACGGTGCATATTTGATGAATGAATGAATCCACATTTGCTGAAACCTAAGAAATATAAGAAAATAAATAGGAAATAACAGAGAGGCTTTGCATATGAAGCCAATGAGTCTGGATATTGCTGTATAAACACCAAAGATTCTCAAACAGAAGAGCTTGTCTTCACCTATAAAATACAAATAAAGTTGTCAGTATCTACTTCCAGGTGGCTATTAAAATCTTAAAATGATAAACTGTCAACAAATACAGTCTTACTACCATTGAAACATATTTGACAAAGACAGGACATCAAACAATTGTATGACAATTATGCCCGAAACATGAATATAGTTGGTCACTTTTCAGAACTGGGTTTATTCTTCTCCTTAGGATCACATGATGTTGAGCTGGGTTAGCCATAGCAGAATCTGGCAAGACTTCATACAACTGCACTTTTGTTCCCTCCATGTCTTCAGGGTACCAAACGGCTGCTTTTCAGAGAGGAGTTCTAGTGTTTTCTTTCAATGTCTTTGCAGTGATGCTTTCTTTCAGTGACACCTCAAGCAAGCACACCCTTGCTCAGATGGGTGGGTGGGTGATGCGATGGCCGTACACGGCAGATGAGTGAGGAGCCAGGTTTGTTCATCAGGTTAACATAACTCAGGGCAAGGACTGGCCGTGAACCAGCACCAGCCATGTCTGAAGCCGTCTACACATGCCTGCTGTTTGACACAGTTTCAGGGCACTTCACTTCAGTTTTTGAGGTACAGGACAAGGACAGGGCTCTTTCACAGGTAACACATAACATTCAGCTTTAATAAATGTTTTCAATTCCAGCTGTACTGAGTTCAGTCCTTTTTGGTTACAAAATGAGCATGTTGTTTTATAAGAATGTTGAGTCAATAAAGCAACAGAAGAGACTGCATGACATCAGCAGGTCCCTGCTCTGGGCCCACTGCTAAAAGGTGGAATATGATGAGGATCCTGATCACAGCCTATGGGTTCCTACTTCTTCCATTGAGAAAATCTGAGTGGAGGTAAAAAACTGATGCGGTCTGATTTTTAACCTCAAAGTTAACTATTTCCAACTGTTAGTATGTTGAGACATAAAAGCTTTTCTCAAGGAGATAGTCTAAGAAGGATAACTGGGGTAAATGGCTTTGTGTGTCCTAGTAAGGAAACTAGGGAGATCTTTCGATCAAGAATAGAATGCTACTCACCTCCATGAAGAAGAAAAACTAGTAGAAGCAGCTATGGTGTTTTGGGGTCTGCCCTTCAATGGTAAAAATACTTACTGGCCCCAGCTTCTTCCTTTGATATTGGAGAAGAAATGTTAGTATTACCTTCTGAATTAGTGGTAACTTGGAAGTTTTGCAAAAGTGAAGAAGTAGGCAGTTGGGTTTTTGGTTTTTTTGGGGTTTTTTTGTTTGTTTGTTTTTGTTTTTTGTTTTGTTTTGTTTTGTTTTTATCACTCTGTGATGACTACACTTTGTTTGTTTGTTTGTTTGTTTGTTTAGCCAACACCCTGTTTTGAAGTATGAATGAGCTAGTTTCCCACAACCATGGCCAGGATGTCAAGAACATCTTGAAATGAGAATAGACTTATTTTTTCATTATTAATTTATACATTTTGCATCCCGATCGCATCCTTCCCTCCTCTCCTTCCAGTTCCTTCCTTCCACCCAACCCGACCCCCTGCCATCCTCCTGTCTTCCCTTTCTCCTCAGAAGAGTCTCAGAAAAAGAGAGGCTTCCTATGGATATCAGTCCATCTTGACATGTCAAGTTGTAGTAGGACTAAGCACATCTCCTATTGTGGCTAGGCAGAGCACCCCAGGTATGGGACAGGGATCCAAAAGTGAGCAACTGAGTCAGATACAGCTCCTGCTCCTGCTGTTAGGAGTCCCACATGAGGACCTAGCTGCACAGCTGTTACACATGTGCTGAGGACCTAGGCCCGTCCTGTGAATGCTCTCGACTTGGTGGTTCAGTCTCTGTGAGCCCCTATGCGTCCAAGTTAGTTGGTTCTGTATGTTTTCTTGTGGTGTCCTTGACCTCTCTGGCTCCTTCAGTCCTTCGTCCCTGTCTTCCATGGAATTCCTCAAGTTCTGCCTAGTGTTTGGCTGTGGGTCTCTGGGTCTATTTACATCAGCTGCTGGGTGAAGCCTCAGAGGACAGTTATGCTGGGCTCCTGTCTACAAGTATAGCAGAATATCAGTAATAGTGTAAGGAGTGGGCTCTCTTTCATGGCGTGAGTCTCAAGCTGGGCCAGTCATTGGTTGGTCATTCCCTCATTTCTGCCATATCTTTACCCATGAATATCTTGTTGGCAGGGCAGATGGAGGGTCTAAGGTTTTGTAGCTGTGTTCATGTCCCAATCCCTCCATTGGAAGTCTTTCTGGTCATAGGAGATGGCTGTTTCATTGCTACAGTCTTAGCTATGGTTACCCTCATAGAGTCCTGGGAGTTTATATTGTCCTAAGTTTCTAGCTCATACCAGAGATGCGCACCTACACACACACACACACACACACACACACACACACACACACACACACACACACATACACACTGGAGTCAGTGTTCCCTCCTCTCCCTTCCTGTTCCCCTCCTCTTCCTCTCCCTGACCTGGTTCACCCACCCACAATGTCTATTCTATTTTCTCTTCTCAGTAAGATTCAAGCATCCTTTCCTCCCCCCCACCCCCCGCCCCGCCCCATTGGACCCTCCTTGTCACTTGGCTTCCTTGGCTCTGTGGATTGTAGCACGGTTATCTTGCACTTCTAGCTGCTATCCACTCACACGTGAGTACATACCACGTTTATCTTTCTCGGTGTGTCCTACCGAGGTGTCGGTCCCTCCTTCCGTCTGCATGCAGAGACTTGCCCAGAACTGGCTCAGCTCATTTGACTCACTTTGGGGTTTTCACAAAGGCATATCCTTCTGTAGTGTCATTTATTAAACAAAGTTTCAATCCAGCCAATACGGTCCCACTCAGCCCCTGTGGTACCATTCTTCTTGATACTGAGTTGGTTCCAACAGCCCTCAGCAACAGCCCTGCTTGTGAATCCTCCTCCATATCTGTGTTCTTGCTTCACACTTTTGAAACAGACTTTAACCTCTCTTTTTACCTAGACTAAACCCAACTGTCAAGTATTAGCTGGGTAGCCATGTCCCTGATCCAAAAGAGAGAGACACCTTCCTGTGAGTCTCAGGAACGTCTCTGGACAACTTCACTGCACAAATAATTTGAGGCACCTTAGAGAAACCATATTTAATAATTATATCAAGCTTCCTGGGGTGGGGGACAGAGGTCATCCTAGAAGCCTAAGGAGTTAACATCATGGAGAAAGCAGAGAAGCTGCTGTAAGACACGGCTGTATACCTAGCAGATCCGAGAAGGAAATGCGGCTAAGGTACTAAGATGCATTAGTTACTTCTCTCATTTCTGTGATGACATATCTGACATGAAGCAATTGTAGGAGGAAGAATTTCGGGCTGAGTGTAAGAATGTGGCTGAGAAGTTGGTTGCACACTAGCCTGGAAACCCTCGGTTATCTGGGTATGAGCTGCACCCCATAGCCTGGGCACAAATGTCTTAGCTTACACCCTCCCATTTTTTTCCCTGAAGTTACCTGCCTGCACCATACAACATAAGTCGTGAAGAAAAGGAATAGCAGAGTGGTGAGCTGGAGAAGGGACCAGGGACAGGCTTTGTTTCAGATGTTGATTATAATCATGAGCACTTTGATTTTGCACTTTCCAGACTCCATAACTATGCAAAATAAATGTAGTTTAAGCTACTCGTCCTATAGAACTGATCATTGCAGTACAGCCAGACTGACCAAAAAAACTGAAAATGGCATGAACACAACCCTTATCCTTCTACAGAATAAGGTAAACCCCAAAGTGGGGATAAACTTACCTGTTTGGACAGAAAGTGACAATAAAATACTTTATTCGTTTGTCTTTCTGTCCTTCACACACCTATCTGTGGCAGGGAAATTAAAAATGCTATCTCTTGTCACATAGATTAATATGTAAAACAATAGCCGAGGATTGAAGGACAACATGGTTGATTCAAATTATGTAGAAAATCCATTTGCAAAATGGATTTAGTTAAAGAAAATTTCTCAGAACAAAAACTAGAATGACTTTGCTATAATTTTTTTTTCTTTTTCTATAGTCTTCTAAGTGACTTTAAAATGAGCATCTACCAGGGCTAGGAGACAGCCCAGTGAGTAAACATGAGACCCCAAGCACGGTACCCTAAGTCCACACTAAACAAATTTTTAAAAATCAAGAATGGTGGTTGTGTTTATAACCCAGTGCTAAAAACCAGAGACAGGTGGACGTAGGCCAGGTAAGCCCCTGGCCAGCCAGCCACTTGCTTGGCAAGTTTCAGGCCATTGAAAGATCCTGTCTGAAAAACAGAAGAAAAATGGGTGAATAGCACCTTAGGACAATAATGACAATGTTTTTGCTCCAGCATGCGCGCACACATGCTAACATACCCTACACACATGAGCATACAGAGAGAGAGAGGAAGTGACAGAGAGGGAGGAAAAGAGGGAGGAAGGGAGGGAGGGAGGGAGGGAGGGAGAAGAAGCAGAGTGAGTGCTTAATAGTGGAAGCTAGCACAATGGCACTTCTGTTTTGTTCATTTTTAAGTGAGCATGGGAAGCTATGTGTTTGCTTATGGCATTTTTCACACACGTGTGTGTCGCACTTCGCTCCCCTTTGCACCCCCCTTTCCACTCTCTTGCCGGTCCTCACCAGTATTCTCTTGCTGATTTCATGTCATGTGTCTTCCTTTAACTTCTCCTCCCTGCCTTTAAATCTCTTACTCCATTCTCAGGGTCCTGTTCTATCACACACACACACACACACACACACACACACACACACACACACACACACACACTGCATGTTTAGCTCTTACAAATGAGAGAAGACATAAGACACTTGCCTTTCTGAGACTGGCACTTCACTTAAGTTCCATCCTTTCCTGAAGCTTTAAGATTTCATTTTCCTTGCAGCTGAGGACGAATTCTATTGCATAAGTACACATTTTCTGTGTCTAACTGGACACATTTGCACATCTGGGTTTGCTGTTGTCATAAGTGAGAAATGGAATTAATTAGTGGCCTAGATACCATTAACAGCCAAATGAGGAAGGAAAATGAAGCTTTCTTATTAATTAAAATAACTTTATTTGGATGGCCACAGTGGCTGACAGCATGTCGTTCCAAAGAAATTTTGGCTTTTACCTAATACATAAGAAAAACTAGCAAGGGAGTCTTTCATAACTTTCAGTCTCATTTGTGTTTTTTTTTCTTTTTCACATTCCAGCAAACATGATTTTTGGATGCTCAGTAAATTGAAACTTAATACCGAGAGTTCAGAAAATTCCAACCCAACCAGACAAGTAGGCACTGGATTTCATAGACTCTTATTTGCCTAAGTAGGTTGAAGACTTACAGTTATCCTGGCTCTTCATCGTTTGCTCTCAGTGGGGCTCCTAAGCCTCTTTTCTCTAAATTGGCCCACTCCTGCTTCTCTGCACAGCAATTTCCAGGGGGAATTCTGGGAATTCAGCATCAGGTGGCAACACCGCGAAGGCTTACCCTTGTCAGAGTCAAATAACCCCACAGCTGCTTCTCTTCCCGTTTTAACTGCAGATTATTAATGA
Source organism: Acomys minous (assembly GCF_964271855.1). Lineage (NCBI taxonomy): Eukaryota > Metazoa > Chordata > Mammalia > Rodentia > Muridae > Acomys > Acomys minous. The sequence continues at coordinate 25,296,539 of NC_140484.1, forward strand.
AAGAAAAGTGTGCCAGCAAATACAGTAATCACCGTCATATTTTATTAGTTTTAGTTTGTTTGCACTGCTATTTCAACAATGAAATATTAATAACCATTTGGGCTAATTAACTTTGTGTTTCCAAAGAGTGATTGCTAAAACTTAACAAAATATCAGGCCAGAAGCTAGATCTCAATGGTGACTAAAATAAGGGAGAAGTTCTGTTAGAGGAAAGAATAGTTTGCCTTGGGCTTCCAATGCTTTTTCCCCCTTGAGCTAAAAAGCCTGTGCCATTTGGAGTTACAAATCAGTTCATTAGTTCTCATCAGCAATGTATTAGCTTCCATCTTTTTCATATCTTGCTGCTCTTTCTCAGAAGCTAATAGTAACCAAAGATCACCTCAAAAGAGCCCTGTCTTTGCCTTGGTAGCATGGCCCTGTCTGCAGGAATTCCTGGGGGTGGAACTCACACACCCACAAGCAAAACTAGAAGTCCGTGATCTTCGTCACCAGATTAAGAGAACTCCTAGGTGTGGTCTTTCCCTTTTCCCCATCAAGCCAAACCAAGAGTGTGTCATTCACCAAAGTACATATACTTCCCTAAGTCAGAACCGACTTCTGATCCTTTCTTTATAGTACCACAGTTTCATGGGGGGTGGGGGGGAGGGCAACAATTGTTTAGCCTCTGGAAAGAAGTTACAGAATGGATGGCCAAACCAACAATAGCAATGCCAGTCTCTCAGCCAATGAAATTTGGCCATGTGGCATAATCTTTCTTGGTCTAGGGTATACACAGGAAATTCATCTAAGAAAGGACCATAGCTGCTTGGATGCTTCCCTCTCTTGTTGATGGCTAGACCTCCATCTCTCATTCATAGGTGCATAAAAAAGAGAATGAAAACAAAGTTCCTAAGAGTGAGAACATAGAAGGATGGGGAAAGTGTCTGGGTTCATGAATGTACCATTGAGGAAGTAAGGATATACCAGTGGCTACCTACCCTTAAGGTTGTGTGTATGTAAAATAAACTATTGAAGTAAGTTATAGATATAGTTTAGAACTATAACCTTGTCTTCTCAGGGAAACCATGAAAACACTTTTTGCTTTGTTTTGTTGGGTTTTCTGTTTGTTACTACTGTTGTCATTGTCGTCACCATTGTTATTTTGAGCCAGGGCCTTTCTATGTAGCCTTAGCTGGCCTAAAACTCACTATGTAAACCAAGCTGGCCTCACCTTCCCGATTGTTGAGATTAAAAGCTACCACACCCAACCCCTAGCTTTTTGTTGTTGCTGCTGCTGTTTTTATTGCTTTTGTTGTTGTTGTTGTTGTTGTTGTCTATGAAATTATTATTCTGTTCACTCTACTGTGAATGGAAGAAAAAATTATGTCACTCAAATTTGTAATGCACCAAAACAAATACACAAGGTAGGGTTCCAGTAGCTTGATAAATTCGATAAAGTGTTCAATTTCCAGTGTTGTAGTTGCATCCAACTGAGTATTTACAACATTATTTGACTATTCAGTGATGCATTTTTCCCCAGTTACCTCTTGGCTTAAGCAGAATATCCATTTACACATATATTTTTGCTACAAAGCTGTTGTATTGTTTAAAAAACTAAGTCTATTCATTTGTTTATACATAATCCATTATGGTGAAAAAATTTAATGAACAGAGGCCAAAATATTAATTTTCTTTTGATGTCAGACAAGAATTGATCATAGAAACAAATTTACTATCAGCCTAAAGATTAGTAAGTTGTTTTACCTACTTCAAACAGGCAAGCCAAGAGTAATTGGGAACTAATATAAAAAAAACATTGTGTACACATTAAGGCTAATTGTTCAAGATAATTACAAGCATTATGATGCCTGCAGTTGCAGATGAATGAAATTTTCTACCTGGCACAAATGAATATAGATTCTGGGTATAAATGTGAAGTTATTGAACTGTAATATGGGTTCCTCTCTATTCCCACTTGTAAATATATCAAGTGTAGTTGGCTTCTTTGTAGGCAGTAGCGTGGAATGTCTACCCTCTTGTCACAAAGCAATTTACCTCACATTCTTGGTCACAACAGTGTCAGGAACTATAAGTAGAGGATAAGCTACAGAGTGTTATGCTTGTGTACTGTGTTGATAGCATAATTTTATTAGTTACTTTTCTCACTGATATAACCTGGACTAAGGCAACTTGGGGAATTAACGGCTTACTGGCTCAGTTTGAGGGTAGAATTTATCATGGCAGGGAAGGCAAGGGAGCAGGTATCAACTGTAGCTCTTCAGATTGTGTCCACAGCCAGGAAGCAGCGTTGGAGCCAGTGTTCAAGCCACTTTCTCCAACATACTCAGTCTGGGAGTTCTGCCCACTGACTAGAGCTGTCAATATTCAAACAAGTCCTTTTTTTTTTTATCCTCGGTTAAACTTCTCCAGGCATGTCCACAAGCACAAGCTGCTCTCCTATGTTTTTTCTGTAGCATGACCACTTGACAATCAAGGTTTGCCATTACAAGTTCATGCCTTGTCAACTCAGCACCCAGCACATTACTTTTAAACCATACTATGCAACTTCCTGCTTTCACATGTATATGGACATCTCATAGTGCAAAATACATCCATTCACCCCCACCTCTGAGGATCCCACAGTCTTTAACAGTGTCAACATTGATCAAAAGTCCAAAGTCTCTTCTGAGACTCAAGTTACTCTTACAACTACAATTTTGCATTTAAAAAAAGTTACACAATGTTTTACACAATGTAAAATAGAAGAAATAAATATTTCCACTCCAAAAGGTGAGGATGGGGAAATAGAAAAAAAACAGGCCAAAATAAAACTGAAACCACACAAGGCAAACACCGTATTTGGTATCTGAGATGCAGTATGACATCATCTGAACTCTAATTAATTTGATAGTTTCATACTTTCTAATTCTGATAAACACAACATATGTAACCTCTTCCTGTAGTCAGCTCTCTTCCTTACCTGTAGCTTTCCCCAGATAATATTCAATGGTCCTAGGATCTCCACTATGTTGGGGTTACTTGAAATAAGCTCCTTATTATGAAAATATACACACAAATTAGCTACATAAAATAAGGAAGGCAATTCAAAGTGTGAAAGAGGAATTCAGCAAAGAGAAACATCAAAGAAAACCCAGTCTGAAGTGTTGGAAATCTAACTGACTAAATAAAAACCTCGGTAAAAAGATTCACCAATACAAACAGAAACCAGGACATCAGAGCTTAAGGACCAAGGGGAGAAATTTGTACTATCTGACAAGGACAAAGATAAAATAAGAAAGTGGCAGGAGAGAAACACCAAGGGACAAAGAAAGACAGTGTAGAATAATAATAGACTGTTCAATTGAAACTTTAAAAACCTAGAGGAGGGAGGCATGGTGTGCCCACCTTTAGACACAGAATACCAGTGGCAGAAGCAGGCAGATCTTGGATTTCAAATCCAGTCTGGCCTCCATGGGGGTTCCAGGACAACCAGGGCTACATAGAGAAACTTCCCTCAAGAAAAAAAAAAAAAGAAAAATAATTTTTTTAGTCCAAGAAGACCAGGAAATGTGCATGCCATGTTCTGAATGACAACTGCCAACACAGTTGTCTACCAAAGCTATGTCACATTAGAAAGTGAAATAAAAAACTATGTGATGAAAAACAGGCTACGGAATGCATGGCCACTTAGTCAACTCTGCAGAAGATGCCTGATGCAAACCTTCAAACTGAGGACAAAAAGAGATGCACAGAAAAGACTACACCATACTGGGGTGAAGCAAGAGAAGTGGGGGACACTGCAAAATGAACAAAATGACAGAAATTAACACAGCTTTCAATTACATATTGAGTTACTATGATCAAATAAAAGTGGACACAAGACATACTAAACTCTGAAATAAAAGGAAGATAGTCCTAAGAGGGATGTCTTTAGCTCTAATTGTCTGCATTTTGCATTAAGAAATAGCAGAAACATCAAATAAATAACTTAATGATGTACCGTAAGGCCTTGAAAATGAGAAAAGAACAAAAGTTCCAATTTACAAGTGGAAAAGAATCATTAAGTCTAAGGCACAAATTAACGAAACTTTTTAAGTAAAAAAAATACAAAGAATCAACAAAACAAATAGTTATTTGAAAAAAATAAATGAAACTTACACATTCTTAGTCAAACTAATTAAAGGAGAGAGAAAAGACTCAAATTAATAAAATTAGAAATGAAAAAGAATGATATTAAGTTAGTAACAGAAGAAACATTTGAGTATGTCCACCTGGAGACATGATTCAAAAGTCATAACACAAAAATAGGAAAGCTCTAAGAGGTTTGCATTCTAATCCAGAATGTTGGTAGAATTATATATATATATATATATATATATATATATATATATATATATATAGTAAATTAATATATTAATATTAAATTAATGTTATATATTATATAATAGTTATCTAGCATATTAATATATTGTAATTAGCATATAATTATATATAATATATACGTCGTTTTGTTTTGTTTTCAAGACAGGGTTTCTCTGTGTTAGTCTTGGCTGTCCTGGAGTCACTTTGTAGAACAGGCTGGCCATGATCTCACAACAATCCCCTTGCCTCTGCCTCCTAAGTGTTGGGGCTAGAGGTATGTGCCACCATGCCCAGATATAACATTATGCTTTTCCCTTCAAATACTCTTATGACCTGAGAACTTTTTTCTATGGCTTATTTATTAATTAGTTAATCGATTGATAAGAGAAAGGGTTTTTCTACAGATCCCTGGTTGTACTAGAACTCACCATGTAGACCAGACTGACCTCAAACTCACAAAGACCCACCTGCCTCTGCCTCCCAAGTGCAGGGATTAAAGGCGTGTGCCACCACACTAGCTCAACAGGGCTTTTTTTTTTTTTTAATGACATAGTCTTTCTGCATTGTCTAGGCTGTTTTAAGCTCAGTATACTCCCTAAACTGGCTTTCAACTCCTGGACTTTCTTCTTAAGCACCTGAGTGTGGGATTATGGGAATGAGCCACCACACCTGTCTCCCCAAGACATTCAAAGAGGAGATGACATTATTTTTCTTCATTGCTCAGTAATTGAACATAATTTTTATATTTACTCTTCTCTCATATATTACATCATAACAGCAGCTTCTCCTCTATCCTCCCCTCCCAGATCCCCACAACCAGCACCCCCATCAATTCCTCCTCCTCCTCTGTTTCTCTTTAGAGAAAGGCCATAGAGATCAAGCAAACATGTAGAAGTTGCAATAAGACTAGGCACCTTCCCTAGTACTAAGGCTGGACAAGGCAACCCAGCAGGAAGAAAAGGGTCCCAAAAGCCAGCAATAGAGTCAGAGCCAGCCCCCACCCCCTCTGTTAGGTGCCCCACAAAAAGACCAAACTACACATCTGTAACATATGCAAAGGTCCTCGATCAGACCCATGAGAGCTTCCTGGTTGTTTGTTCTGTCTCTGTAAGGCACTCTGAGGCCAGGTTAGTTGATTCTGTGGGGGTTTTTGGTATTCTTGACCCCTCTGGCTCCTACGATCCTTCCTCCCCACTTCCACAGGACTCCCCTAAGTTCTGACTGTGGGTCTCTGCATCTGTTTCCATCAGCTGCTGGGTAAAGCCTCTCTGGTGACAACTGGGCTAGATGCCCATCTATGAGTGTGGCAGAATATCATTATTGACTTTCTTTTTGTCAGTCATTTTTGCTTTTATTCTAGGTCTCTGGGCTAGACTGAATATAATTTTCCTACATGATGGTGTTCAAAATGTATTTTAGTAAAAACCTTTTACTTAAAGGCACTGTGAAATGAAGTACCTCATGTAAATTATTTTTAAGGAAAGTCATTATTATGTAAGTCAAGTTCTTAGAATGTACTATGTAACCTAGGCTAGCCTCAAATGTAGGATTCTCCTGCCTCAGCCTCTAAAAGAATGGAACTATAGGGGCGCCATCATATCTGCACAGATTTGAATTTATTTCCACCACTTTCAAACTCTAAAAATATTGCAGTCTAGATTTTCTATAATTGTTTAAAATTTTATTATAATTTGTCTTCAAAAATCTTTTTCTATTTATTTATGAGCAAAAATGTAAAAGAAACTACAGAGTAGGTTTCTTTGCAGATATGCTAATTTAATGTAAATTGTTTGCATTTGTTATACTTTTCTGTTCTCCTGAGATAAGATTTAGCATTAAATAACCTGTTTTCATCAATGTATGAAATGGTCTATCTTTGTAGAAACAGAATGCTGTTGTGATCTCAGCTCTAAAGAACTGAATGATGGTTTTAATGTAAAAGTTTGGTCTGGAATCACAAGATTAATATTCTACTCAACATTAACAATTGTAGACAATGTAAATAAATATTAAACCATTCCAAAATTAATATTTTTTGATATCCTAAAAACTTTGAATGAAGTACAGAAATTATTTAGTGTCTTAAAATTATTCTACTTCTACATGTCAGAAGAGAGAGTGTTAATTTTATGTAGTTGGTGCTCTCAGCAGAGAAATCTATTTGACAAGGAAAATCTATTTTAAAACATTCATTTTTCTTCTGTGGATGTAACTTGACTTGATTTTCAAAGAAATTTCAATTTAAATCAAAATGACTAGAGATTAAGATTCAATAATTCCTGAAGGTTACAAGTGAGATTCATAATTGTCATCTTTGTATTTTTTTCCTTAAACAAAATTCTCTTTTTAATGTAGCAAAACCCATGAGGAAAACATGAATTAAAAACCCACAAAAATGTTGGAAAGAAAACAGACACACACATAAACACTGGAAGAGATGGATTAAGACACTTTCAGCCCTTAATATGACAAATAGACATTTAGACAAATGTCTAAATAGCCAATGCACTATTTTTGCCTTTCTTTTTTTCTTTCTTTTTTTAATTAAATATATTTTTATTTTTTACATATACATTTATATTATCACACATATAGACAACAAACTACCTATAGCAATACCGTGACACAATCAGGAATTATATAAATATTATATTCTTAGTGCTTTGGCTATTTGTCTATGACAGCCTTGAAGAAAACATCTTTCCTCTCTTCATGCATCTAAAATTCTGAATGTAAATCAATATCTATCATATTTCATCATTATCAACTTAATGATAATCTATCTAGACCTAAAAACTCTTAATCCCTAAACAACTATAGTTGTTTCATTGTAAAACTATCTGGTTTTGAACCCATTCAGAGATTTGAGAAGGAATAAAATTCATTACCTGAGTATACCGGGAGTGCAGGTTAGTAGCTTTTCACATGAGAAGATGACAGAGACAGTTTGCTACCTGAATAGTCACCCAAAATTCTCTGTAACATTGAAACATCATCTTCAGCCTTATGGCCCAATATAGCTGACAGACATATTTGTGAGGCAGGAACTATTGAGGACTTGCTTAACCTGTCTTGGCAGAGTTTGGCCATTGACTCTGCCTGCATCCAAGCTTGCCTTTTTTTAAAGGTAGAATTCTGTCTGTGGTAGAAATGAGGACATTTTGCCCAGTGGCTTGTTTGTCACATATGAAGCCATCTCCATAATGAGGTTCTTTTATGCTCATCATCCTCTTTGAAGTAGGCTGGGTGTTGCCAGGAGTTAGACTGTCTCATTGTCAGTGAATCTTTAAAATAATAAAAACAATTTTAAATACCATATTCTATTGCCTTATTTTTCTGTTGAATCATATCTGTTCCACCCAAGATGTATATTGTGAAAAAAAAATAGACTAGTAACTGATATGACCATGATGATCAACTAACAATTAACTTGTATAACTTATTTATCCTAAACAGCCAGCAATAGCACTTTCAAAGTATTAGAAGTAAATCTTGTTTTATAATTGAGATATATGGGTTCAACACTTCATATTAAAATAGAAATATGTATAAAATGTGTGAAGAATAATCTTACATTTGAATTCTATATCACCATATCTTAACTTAAACTTATTTTGCATCTATATACAAAATTCTACACCAGTGAATTAAAAATGAACTTGTCAGTAACAATTGAGGCATTCATTTGAGGAGTAGATTCACTAATAACTTTTTGTTCTATCTTCCCTATATATTTATATATTCTCCCTTATTTCTTTTCAACCCCTATCTTTGTTTCCAATTTATTGATTTCAACCCTGATCTTCCCTATATATTTATATATTCTCCCTTATTTCTTTTCAACCCCTATCTTTGTTTCCAATTTATTGATTTCAACCCTGAGTTTAGTGATTTCCAGCTGTCTACTTCTCTTGAGTGGGTCTGTTTCTTTTTGTTCTAGAGCTTTCAGGTGTGCTGTTAAATTGCTAGCATGAGATCTCTCCAGTTTCTTTATAAAGGCACTTAGTGCTATGAACTTTCCTCTTAGCACTGCTTTCATTGTGTCCTATAAGTTTGGGATGTTGTGCCTTCAGTTTCACTGAATTCTCGCAAGTGTTTAATTTCTCTTTTAATTTCATCCTTTACCCAAATGTCATTGAGTAGGGAGTTGTTCAGTTTCCATGAGTTTGTAGGCTTTCAGTTGTTTCTTTTGTTGTTGAGTTCCAGCTTTAATCCATGGTGGTCTGATAAGATACAAGGGATTATTTTTATTTTCTTGTATCTGTTGAGGTTTGCTTTGTAACCAAGTATGTGGTCAGTTTTGGAGAAGGTTCCATGCTGAAAAAAAGATATGTTCTTTGGTGTTTGGGTGAAATGTTCTGTAGATATCAGTTAGGTCCATTTGTTTCATGATGTCTATTAGTTTCCTTGTTTCTCCATTTAGTTTCTGTCTTGATTTGTCTATTGGGGAGAAAGGAGTGTTGAAGTCTCCCACTATTAAAAGTGTGGTGTCCGATGTGTGATTTAAGCTTTAGTAATTTTTCTTTTACAAATGTGGGCGCTCCTGCATTTGGGGCATAGAGGTTCAGAATTGAGACATCATGATCTTGGTGCATTTTTCCTCTGATAAGGATGTAGTGGCCTTCCCCATCTCTTTTGATTCATTTTGGTTGAAAGTCTGTTTTGTCAGATACTAGAATGGCTGCTCCAGCTTGTTTCTTGGGTCCATGTGCTTAGAATACAGTTTTCCAAACCTTTACTCTAAGGTAATGTCTATCTTTATTGCTGAGGTGTGTTTTCTTGTATGCAGCAGAATGACGGATCCTGCTTTCACATTCATTCTGTCAGCCTGTGTCTTTTTTCTGGGAAGTTGAAGCCATTGATGTTGAGTGATATTAATGACCAATAGTTAATGGTTCCTATTATTTTGATGTTGGTGGTGGTAGAGTGTGTGGGGGGGGGTTATTCATTTCATTTGTTCACCTGTGCAAAATTACCCTTCTTGGGTTGGAGTCTTCCTTCTAGTGTCTTCTGTAGAGCTGGATTTGGGGTTAGGTGCTGCATGAACTTGGTTTTGTTATAGAATATTTTGTTTTCTCTATCTATGGTGATTGAAAGCTTTGCTGGGTATAGTAGTCTGGGTTGGCATCTGTGGTCTCTTAGTCTCTGCATGACATCTGTCCAGGTCCTTCTGGCTTTCATAGTCTCCATTGAGAAGTCAGATGTAATTCTGATAGGTTTGCCATGCTATGTGACTTGGCCTTTTTCTCTTGCAGCTTTTAATATTCTCTCTTTGTTCTGTATGTTTAGTGTCTTGATTATTATGTGGTAGGAGGATTTTCTTTTCTAGTCCATTCTATTTGGAGTTCTGTAGGCATCTTGTATATTTATGGACATTTCTTTCTTTAGGTTAGGAACATTTTCTTCCATGATTTTGTTCAAAATATTTTCTGGGCCTTGCAGTTGGGAGTCTTCTTTTTCTTCTGTCCCTATGATTCTTAGGTTTGGTCTTTCTGTAGTGTCCCATATTGCTTGGATATTCTGTGTCAGGAGCTTTTTAGATTTAGCACTTTCTTTGACTGCTGTATCCATGTCTTCAGTCATATCTTCTATTTCTGATATTCTTTGTTCCATCTCTTGGATTCTGTTGGTCATGCTTGTGTCTGTAGATCCTGTCCTCTTCTCTCGGGTTTCCATTTCCAGGATTATCTCAGATTTGTTTTCTTCATAGATTGTATTTCCTGTTTTAGACCTTGAAACCTTTTCTTCATTTCTTTCTCCTGTTTGATTATAGTTTCTTCAAGTGATTTTTTTCAATTCTTTCTTTGTGTATTCCAGTTCTAGTTTGAGGGATTTATTTTCCTCGTTTAAGGCCACTATCATTTTCATAATGTTAGATTTGAAATCCTTCTCTAGTGTGTCAGCTGAGATAGTATCTCCAGGGCTTGTTGTGGTGGTGGGACTGCCGGTTTCAGTTTCTGGTGGTATCAAACTGTCCTGGAGATTGTTGCTTGGGTTCTTACAATGACCTCTTCCCATTGTGATGTCTCTGGTTGAAGTGTATGCCCAGTGCCTGCTTGGACCTCAGAACTTTCTGTGGATGTGCTGGGTGACCTGAGGTCAGAACCACTAGTGTTTTTGACTATGGAGTCGGCTTGGTGCTAGAACCCACATACACTGGAGATTTTGCAGTTTCAACCTAGTTCTGTGCCACAGGGAGTTCAAGAGCTGCATGCCAGACAGGTATTTGGGGTCCCTCGGGCGTGCCACAGCTACTAAGGAATCAAGGAGCTCTCTCTGTGTTTTTTTCTGGAGACCTGAGATCAGATCTGCTTGTGATTCCAACTGTGGGGTCTGCCTAGTGCTAGAGCCCACGGACACTGATGAATTTGCAGACTCAAGCTAGAACTAGGGAGTTCAAGAACTGCCTGCCAGCCAGGTGTGTGGCACTAGCCTTTGGAGGCTGTGAGCCCACTTCTGTGGGCACTGGGGACTTTGTTGTAGTTTTGCCTGGTAGCCAGAGGCCAGACACAACTGTGCTCCACAAAATTTGGATCCCTCTCACCTGTGGGTCACCAGTGTTGGTGTTTTGTGGTTCTCAGATCAGGCCTTAGATTGTTGAATGATCACTGCTATCCTGCTGATCAAACAAGGTGTGTGTTACGTGCTGCCTTCTTGGATCCCTCCAACCAAAGCCCCCTTTTTTTTTATTGGACAGTTTCTCTTCATAATGTTTTGTTTCTTGAGTTTATTGTACATTCTGGTACTAACCCTCTGTCAGGTGTGTAAGTAAGTAAAGAATTGCTTGCATTCTGTAGGGTGCCTCTTCATCTGATTAACAGTCTTCTTTACTGTTTGGGAGTTTTAAATGTGTTAACTAGTGTCTTCATTTCCTGAGTCACTGGAATCTAGTTCACAAAGTGCTCATCTATGCCTACATCTTGAAGTGCACTTCCTACTTTTCTATATAGTAGTTTCAGAGCTTTGAGTCGTATGCAAAGCGTCTTGATCTGGTTAGTTTGGGAACAGGGTAAGAGATAAGGACATAGTTTCATTCGTCTACAAATTGAAATTCTGTTTTCCCAGCCCATTTTTAAAAGATTTTATATTTTCTTCAATGTGCATTTTTGACATCTTTGTTTTTTAAAAGAAAAATCAAGTTGTTGTAGTTGTGTAGACTTTTACCTGTGTGCTCTATTCTATCCTGTTCATCTACATGTGCCAGAGATGTATGCCAGGGCCTTCCCTCAGCCGTTGTTGACAGGGCAGTCTGCATAGGAGATAAGGAGTTCACAAAGGGAGGGAGGGAGTCAGGGGAGGTGGACAGGAAAACCTTGCAACTCTGACAGACTAGCAATCAGATTGATTCTTTATTTATACAGGTTTCACAGAATAAAGGCAGACTAATAATTACCCACGAAGTACAGAATATGTGTTTGAATTTTCAGTACATGTTCAGGGTTACAAGTTCAGTCACAATTAGAAAATACAAATAGAACAGATCTTGTTTTTATTATCAGCCTTATGAGTCCAATTTAGAGAATCCAAAGAATGTCTTCTCCAAAGCAAACACGTTTATTAAACGACAGCCTATTTTTAGCTTGGCTTGCAGTTTTAAAGCACTCCAGACAAACAGAAAATATCTGAAGCAGTCTTTATAGAAATAGCAAATACTAATACCTACCTCCCATTACTATATATTTCATCATCTGGCCTATAAAGTAAGGAAAGATTATTTTAGTCAATCTATTTTATCAACTAAGTTCTGTACCTCCAGGCGTGTACCTTGTACAACCCCCTATCTTTAAACTACATTTTCAGAGAGCTTTAAGCTTATTGTAGAAAGAGGCCTGTAACCTAGTTTCCTGGCCAGTCAGAGTTTGTTAATTGTCTCGATTTACCCTGCACCAATTATACTGTTTCCATTTGCTTAGGGGCAGATACCCCAAGAAGATTCCTGGAGTAACGGCCTCATAGAGAAATTTCTAGCTATGTGCTTATCTGTGCTGAATGATCTCCAGGGATAGGAAGATTTCTAAACAATGGCCAGATAAATTTATGTTTAGAACTCTGGCAGGGAGGTAGGGGACGAATGGAGGTGGGGGAGACTCAAACATAATTTTCTTGGGAAAAAAATTAAAATGAACCACAATGCAGCAATTCCCCAAGAAAGCAACACACAGATACCAAAACCTAAAAGTGAGAGATATAATAAGTGATTGCAGCCTTTGACTCAACTTTGCTGGAACTGTGTCAAACAGTTGTGCTGGCTTCATGACTTTCACTGTTTCCAGTGGATATGGCTGTGCCAGTACCCAATTTTTTTTTATCTTATCGCTCTAGCTAAGACTAAAATATCTCTATTGAGTAATAATAGAGAAAGGGTATTCTTGTCTAGTTACTGGTGTTAGTGGAAGTTTTTTTATTTTTATTTAATATTATATTGGTAAAGGTTTGTCATAAGGAGCCCTCATTATGTAGAGATGTGTTGTTTCCATTTTGAGTGTCTTCAGAACATACATGAAGGGGTATTGGAGTGTGCAGAAACCTTTTTCTGCACCTATGACAGATGTAATTTCTGTTCTTGAGCCCATGTATATCACGTAATACATCTATTGAATTGCATGTTTTGAGCCATCCTTTCATCTCCAGAATAAATTCAACTTGACCATAATGAATAATCTTTTTCATGTTTTCTTGCATTACTTTGTAATATTTTGAGAACCTTTACATCTCTGATCACCAGAGAGCTTGGTATGTACCTTTTTTCTTCCTTCTTCATCTGGTTTTGGTACCAGAATAGTTCCATCTTTATAAAAAGAGTTTGATAATGTTCCTCTTGTTTTATAGAATAGTTTTTGGTAAGTGTTGTTAAGTCTTTAAAGATCTAAGAAAGTTTACCACTGAATCGGACTGGACTTTTTTTTTTAAGCTGGAAGACTGCTTTTTTAAGTGCTTATTTTAATTTTACGTGCATGGATGACTTGTATGCATGTATGTCTATGTACCAGATACATGAATACATTATCCACAGGGGTCATAAGATGGCATCAGATCCCCTGGAACTGCAGTTACAGGTGGTTGTTAGCTGCCCTGTGGGTGCTGAGAACTGAACCCAGGTCCTCTAGAAGAGCAGCCAGTGCTTTTAACGGCTGAGCTACCCCTTCAGCTTCCTGCCCTCATTATTTTTCATGGGTTTGTTGAAAAATACAAGAACTTTTTTTTTTCTTGAGACAGGGTTTCTGTATAGCCTTTTCTGTCCTGGACTCGATTTGTAGACTGTGCCAGCCTTGAATTCACAAATGTACTTGTTGCTGACTCCTTGAGCGCTGGGATTGCAGGCGTGCACCACGCTGCCTGGCTAAACTGCCAGAATTTATAGAATAACAAAAATCCTCAAATGATTTTGATATGCCTACCTCCAAAATCACTTCCTTCACGTTCTAAAGCCACTGGGAACTAATGAAAATTTAGCGAGAATCTATATTGTGTGGGCTAAAATATTCTGGGACAAGACTCACAGGACTTCTTTTTATATATATAAATCTTAGAATTCTATCTTTAAATGACAAAGGTCCATGTAGGAACTATCATATCCTTGGCCCTTGTTTGAGGAGTGGTCACTCTTAAGTTTTTTTCAGTTCAGATGAGCTGGCCTTTTCCTGGATCTCTATTCCCAGTGTTCCTAGCACCGCATGTATTAGTTAGTCCACATACATTGCTGGACCTGAGTTTTGGCTCCTCACCAGTCAAAAGCCAATGTTTGGAAACTGAGACTCGGTGGAAAGAAAAATAAGCTTTACTGAAGGACTTGCACCTTGGGAAACTGGAGGGATTGTCACCTTTAAAGCTCCATCCTGAAAGGGATTTTATAGGCAGAGAAAGGACATACCCAGAGTTAATATCCAAGAAGGCTAAATGCGCAGAGATGCCTTTGTCCTATCAGGTGTGCAACTATATCCTTTTCAGTCTGCTCAGAACATTACAAGCAACCTTGACTTCTGGTACTCTTCTACAAGTTAAACTTCAAAAGAATGGACATCTTTTGTTAGCTGATACACAAGATTCCACAGCAGTGAGCCTTACACACTCCCTTCTCATCTGACGCTTACCAGGTGGGCTAGTTGCAGCAAATCTGGAAAATTAGGTTATTGAGCATTTACCATCTAATGTGATCTACAAAACTGGGATAATAAGTATCAAATGAGGGCTATGGGTGTAAGTCAATAGCAAGATATATGCATAAATCATTGGTTTTGATCTCTGGCACCACAAACAAAAAAGAAACATTTACATGATGATTATATGTGTATGTCATATTATGAACAATTATATGACAGAAGGAAAGCAAACAGGCAACACAAGTATCTTCAACAACTCTCTGTTGCCTATAATTTCCAAATTGTTCATGCCACCTTCCCAGTGCTCTGATAGGACCATACTCAGTTTATGCTATGCGTGATTGGAATAATAATCAATGTGGTCAATATTTATACCAGAGCATGGAGGGCTGATGGCGGGATTTGGTACAGGCCTGCTTTGCTGGCTTTAGCACCAGGAACAATACAGTTTCTGCTGGATATTGTATATATTTTGTTTGTGCTTTTGTTTAGGGTTTTTGTCATGCTTATGATCAGATTCAGGGCTTTGTGTGTGTCCGGCAACTACGGTATTACTAAGCCATATCCAAAACAACGTTGTTTTTGGTTTTAATAACCCTGTCTCAAAGACCAATCAGCCAATTAAGGGGTTGTTGTTGTTGCCGCTCTTTGAGACAGGGCTTCTCTGTGTAGCTCTGGCTATCCTGGAACTCACTCTGTAGACCACACTGGCCTTGAACTCATAGAGATCTGACTACCTCTGCCTCCCAATTGCTGGGATTAAAGGTGCGCACCACCACCACCTGGGTCAATTAAAATTTTATTCAGATTATTGGACTAGTCAGTGTTTGTTAGTTGTGAATAACTCAAGGAAAAGTGTAAAGGCTCCGTGGATGGGAATGAGTCCTTCTTGAATTGTGTAAGCATTTTGAGGATAGATGACCTTATCTGAAAACATGCTAGCCATGGTGTCATCTTATGTAAAATATGCTTGGTCACAGTGGTCATCTTATGTGAAAATGTACAAGGTGGTTGTCTGAATCATCCTCAGAAAATAAAGGAATGATTTTTTTTATAGTTGCTTTTTTCTCTATAACAACTGTAAGGCCCATGTCAAGTTCCTTCAACATCATCACTTAAAAGCCAATCAGACTTGGCTCCTGTGAGTATGCTTTATTGTGTTGCATTCCAGAAGAAGTTAAACTAACAGGAGACCATGCTTTCCTGCTATCCCCTGACACAGCCAGCTTTATTGAGGTAGTAAATGCAAGTATCATGACCCTATTATCCGATGAGATTTCTCCTGTCCCATTGTTATACCAGGTCACCCTTCATTTAATCTCCACAAAACCTCCTGAAGTAGGTGTGATTTCAAGCCATTTTATAGAAGCATTCTGCTTTTTTTAATTTAAAAATAATGGGAGGGGAAGAGAGATGTTTAGGGTCACTGGGCTGCACAAGGACAGGACTACGCTTTAGCTTACTGTCTTTAGTTCCAAAAACAGGTCTCTTAAGCTCTAAGTAGTAAGCTCTATGTCTCTTTATCATGCTTTGATGAGTCAGTTTTCTTAACTTCTTTATTTTTTTCTATGTAGACTCAGCCCAAATATGCCTAGAATATTGAGAAGGCTCCCCTCATTTAGAAGCTTCAAGATCTGAGAATGAAAACATTGCTCTTTATGTCTTTAAACAAGCGAGAATTTGGTATATGATACATTCACTCAGTTACTAAACTCAGAGAGTAGTGTGTGATGAAAACCCCCAAACACTCTGTAATTCATGCCAAATCTGGGTTTGTGGAAAATTTAAGACATTTATGAGCATTATTTGTAGGAAAACACTGCCCTCCGCAAGTTATAAAATGTTCTTAGTGTTCCCGATTCGTGTCAGGTTTCTCAGAAGGATTGTCTCCATCAGACATGAGATGCTGTACTTGACACAATACCATGTCAAGGCAGCTCTGAGTCTGAAGGTAACTGGGTACCATTATCACTAAGCTTTTTTCTCTGATACTGGCCAAAAGAAAAAAGGATGCCCTGTAAGTAATGGTGAAAGAATATCTTAATAATTGGATACCACCTCTGAAAAGCATCTATAAAAATGGTACACCCAAGCCAAGAATGAAAAGAGAAGCAGCTTCAGGGCTTTCACTTATACAAGGGCCTCTGTTTTGCCAGGAAACTTGTTCGGTATGTGTGATACTCAGACCCCTGATTACAAGTTTCAGATACCACCCAAAGCTCACTCATGGAATGCAGTAGCATCAATGTAGGTAAGTCTGAAAGAGGCTGGATGGACAACAGGAGCAGCATCAGCAAGACTCCATTTCTCATCTGTGCTCATCTTTGTACAGTCTTTCCGACTCTCTCCTCACTGGCTTCTTGGCTTCCAGATCTTTGTAAGAACTATACCCACTTTCTGTTTCCTGAATATACCATGGCTGTTATACTATTGAACTCAAGGGAAGCTGTGATTGCATGTAGAAGACCTGCACAAGATTGGGCTTGTCAGCATCCTGTCATAGGATGAGCTCATGAGGTCCAAGTACTCTCTAAGGCTCAGTTGGCAATCAATAGTTAAGAGAGCTGTTTTCTTCAATGCTTTATACACTGGCAAGATGTTCATGCAGAAATTCTTTGAGTCACCATTTAAAAAGCATGAAATAGAAGGAAGATGAGTTAGGAAAAGGAAAAAGATCAATGGGAATATGAGGGAAACAAGAAATGGCAATGGCAGTATGATCAAAATATATTATGTACTTGTGTGAAATGTCATAATGTTGTATGGCTTCCTGAAAAGAATCAATGCACAGTCACACACACACACACACACACACACACACACACACACACACACACACACACACACACACACACACTATTCACCCCAGAAAGAGACCTTATAATAGGCCAAAGTAACTCCAGGTGGGAGGTCTATGGTTGGAGTTCCTAATGGCCAGGGTAAGTTATGGAATTTCCTTTTCAGAAATGGGGTTACACATGCTTCACAGGTACAGCCAGCATCTTTGTCAATCTGAATTTTATTCATGAAATAAAAGGAATGAATTACCATGACGCAAATGTAGCCATGCCAGAGGCTTTGGGTGCCATCTTGAACCCCTTGTCTTCCCTGCTTTCCACATAGGATTCTGTGAATTCTATCTAATCTCTTCCCTGGAGGGCTCTTGGGTTCACTTTTCTGTTCCTCTCTAGCTCACCTCCCTCATCCCAATCCAGGACACAGTCTCTTTCACCTAAATTGCCAAACCCTCTGTAGGTCCCTCAACCTTCTCTACCTCTAGACCTGCCACTTCTAGTCCTCTCTCCACTCGATAGCTGGAATTATCTTTCTAAAAGACCCTACTTGAATATGACCAGGCCACTTCTCTACTTAGAATTGCCCAGTGGTGCCCACAGCATTTAGATTAAAGACAAAATTTCTCTCCTAGCTGAAAGAGGCATCCAACAATGTAACTTCTAGACACACTGTAACCATGAACTCATAGCACCCTTGATTACTCGACCTGGGCCTGCCAGGCCCTCTTAGCATCTATTTCTGTACCTTAAATCTATTTGCGTAATACTCTTGCTCTCAGACAGAAGTCTTTCCGATCTTCTATCAACCTCTGACTTCACCTTCTCCAGAGAGCTCATGGGTGGGGAGCGGGCACATTACAGACAGCTGATGAACTCTGGGAAAGGAGGAACCACCGTTTTCAGTCGTGTATCTGCTGACGGACTCACCAGACTCCACAGGATAGGTCCAATGCTGAGGCCACACAGATGTTCCTAGTCAATCCCAGAGGGATTCAAACAACAAAAAGACATGACTTGGGGACACTAGTAGGGAAGCGGGGAAGTATACATGGGAGGAAAGCAGATGAAAAAGTGGGGTCAGGTCAATCAGAATGCATTACACACATGTATATAATTGTCAAAAGAACAAATTTGATCTTTTTAAAAGACTATAACTTCTGTAGTCCCATCACTCTGACATACTCTCAATTGCCTGTCACACTGATCTCCATTTAGATGAATCCATATTCCTGGTAGGCTGTCACCTCCATGAGGACACAAGGTCACCCTATGTTAAACATCTCATTCCACTTTTCCCATAGATAGATAGATAGATAGATAGATAGATAGATAGATAGATAGATTTAAGGAGACCATCAAGGCCAGCAGATCTGGACCCAGGGGCACCTGCACAAACAGCTGCACCAACCAAGGACTAGTATGCTGTAAATGCATGCAGTTAACCTAGACTCCCTGTTCAATATAGCTAATTCACAACTCATTCTCCACAGTTATGGGGAGAGTGGGGACTGCCTATGACATGAATTGTGGTGCCCCTGATTTTATCACCTCCCCATGGTGGAGAGGCCCAGAAGGCACACAGAGGTAGGGGATGAGGAGGCCTGATAGGCTGTGGTCATATGGTGGGGAAAGAGGTCCCCTTCTGTCAGAAGTCTAGAGTAGGGTGGCAGAGGGAGGAGCTGGGAATGGGAAGATACAAGCGAAGTGATAACAATCTGGATAAGTAAATTAAACTGTAAAAAAGAAAAAAATAAAATGTTTCTATAGTAAATGCAAACATGTCTTTGTTTTGATCCCAAGTGTGGGATGTGAAACAAACTTGTGTGTGAGGGTGTGCAGTATTTTTTTCCACTGAAAACAGACTTGTGAGAGAACAGGTGATGTTTGTCCACTAGAAGAGGTACTATCTTGCAGGGGCATGGTTTTTGCCAACTGATAACACCCTAGTAAGAACTCTGAGAGAAGATATATATATGAGCCCAAAACAAGAGGTGGGGCTTTTTTGGTCTTGGCTGTTCATCAGTCCACTTCAAGCTGCTCCTAGAGACAATCCCTACAGCGAATGCTTCCAGGCTCTGGGTCCCAGCTGCTCTGGGTTCCGGCTGCTCCTCCAAGTTCCAACCACTGTAGTTACAGTCACCTTCACTGAATTGCTGGTTTACTGTTTAACTGGTCTATTAAATTCCTGCCAACTACGCCAGTGGAATCACTCCACTGAGGAACTGAGTCTAAAAAAGATTTCTCTTTCTTGTTCCTATTAGCCTCTTTCTCTCCTATCTAGGGTAGGCAGGTTGGAAGGAATGTGTAAGCATTAAGAACCCCAAATAAAGTAGGTTTGAAAAAAGTTCAAAGCCTACATGTTTCCATATTAAAATGGGGGGAAAATCTCACAATTGAGAAAACTTCCCAATATCCCTAATCCAAAGTTAAATATTCTTCCTGTGTGTTTCCATAGTAACCCGCACTTCCTATGGCACCATGTGTAATATGATTGACTGACTATTAAATCACCTTCTGTTCTCCAGATATAGGCTGTGATCCATAGAAATCCAGGCTTATCTGACTGTACAGTTATATCTAGTGTCTACGACAAACAAGGCCCTAAGTATGTGTTTCTTACACAAACACACTAACATCTGTTTCTGTATCTTCCCTGCCCTCAGATAGAAATCTTTCCAATCTTCTATCAGCCTCTAACTTCATCTTTTCAAAAATAACTCCCTGCTTCTCGTTATCTCCCAGGGGTGAAGTCTTTTCAATAGGAATATCAACATGGCCACTGCAAAATGTGCCCACCTCAGCTAGAGGACAGCAGAGAGGGAACCCTTTTACTCTGTTCTCATGCTTCTTTCCAGAACTTCCCTGACAGGCCACACTCTAAGACTCTGTATTTGAGGTACACCTTAGATGCTCTCGAGACTACAAATAGTTCTCCTGAAAACAAAGAGCGTCTCTGATTTTAAGAACACCTCTGAAGCCACAGAAGACGCCCCCCGTCGGAGAGTCTCAGAAACAGACCTGATGGCCTACTTTGTGGACACACAGTGCTAGAGATCAGTAACCTTTTGATGGCACCCCACCTGGGCCTGAAGTGCTCTTGTCAGGGAAACCAAAATAAAAGAGATGTATGTTACTTAAGGTCATGAACCTTTAAAATAAAGAATGTAAGAACAAGTTGAGAATTCACAACTTCTTCCTTTTTTCACTACACCAAGATTTCACCTAAAATAAAACACATCAGTGTTGCTCAAGAAAGCTACCAGAATACCCACGCTCCACACCCATGCTCCACACCTCCGCAAGGAGCACCTTCCCTGGTGCAAGAAACAGATTCCTACAGTCCGTGTGGCTAGAGAGCTCAGCTTCCTTGACCTCCGCTTTGCAAGCAGGTTAATTCTAAACACATTTTCTGATTGACAGAAACATTTCACTGAAAAGTAACACAATTAAGGCACACCCTTGAAAGCAATTTGAGGCTGTTTTCTACCAAATTAACCTTTCTGAACAGATTGACAGGCCACCTCAGGAAAATCACAAGTAAATCCATCTCTTTAAAACTGAATCCTGGAAGACGGAATTGGATGCCTCCTTCCGCGGCTGTCCTCATCTGCTTTAGTGTCACATTGGCTAGCTGTCAGTGAAAAATGAAGCATTTTATTTCTTGAATCTCCGTCATCACTTGCTTCATCTCATGCTCTGGTGGGTAGCATTTCTACTTCCTGAGCTGGTCTGAGGGGGCTCAAATAACTTGTAGTATTTTGCTTAGAATTTTCAATTTTCTCCAGAATTGACAAAGAAGCAAATTCAATTTGCCAGTGACAGATTAAACATTTCTAGAATGTGCTCAAGTCTGCACATAGAACTTACCGCATAGTTCCTGATGACCCAGACAATTCAGTTGTGCATATAAATATGCCAATACATCTGCCTACATGTACAGTCAAGTAGGTTTCCCCAAGAAACAAATAGCCAGAATGGATATTCACTTATTTGTTCACTCATCTAACATTTTATTTAGTATCAGGTATTGTCTTAGTTAGATTTTCTATTTGCCAGTAATATATTAAGTGTTTCTAGAATGTTCTGCACATAGAACTTAGCACATAGTACCTGATGACCCAAATAACTCACCATGATCTTTGAAGACACACCACCACCATAGCAACTTTTAAAAAGGAAAGCATTTGACGGGGACTGGCTCACAGTTCAGAGGGTTAGGCCATCATCACCATCCTGATGGGGGAACATGGTGGCATACAGGCAGACATGGCGGCATGCAGGCAGACATGGTGCTGGAGAGTAACTGAATGTTCTACGTCTGGATGCACAGGCATCAGGTTCTGAGAGACACTGGGCCTGGCTTGAGCATCTGAAACTTCAAAGCCCCTGTGCCACACACCCCACACACAATGACACACTTCCTCCAACAAAGCCACACCTAAATCCAACAAGGCCACACCTCCTAATAGTGCCACCCTCTAGGGACCACGCATTCAAATCTAGGAGCCTCTGGAGACCAGTTTTATTCAAACCACCACAGGCATATACCCCCATGTTCCTGTGCTAATGCCAAAAATTGAAACGTATCTTCTCTCCTCACATAAGGAGGGAAAGTTAATAATCACTGCCAGGTGTAACAGACTCCCTTGTGTTACCATGGTGATGCCTTAATTGTACACTAGTCCACAGTAGCTAAAAGAGTCATATCTCATTCTAGATTGAAGCATTGGTTCACTGTGTGCCAAAGATGCTACAGCTAGGTCCAGCCCATGATAGTAAAACTATAACCGACAAAAGGCTGTAACTTATATATTTTTATCTAGGTCTAGTTCAACTTTCTCTCTTCCTTCTCTTAGCTTCATCTATAAAATTCACCCTCTGTTCCACATGGCCTTGAGTAAAAGAGAACAGCTATTATTTATTAGCCAGACAGGCACTGTACTGTGCTCCTGATGGGAAACGTATTACATCTTAACGGGATCTGCTAGGTGGTGTCATTTCCTTCATGTCACACACAGGGAAACAGAACACCAGAAGGCACTAAGACTTTGGGCCCAGAGAGTCCACTAGGTGGAAGCTGATGTCCCCACCCTCGTTGTTTCCAGGAAGAAATACACGCAGTCGTATCTTTGGCTGACAATTGGGTTATGGTGGCTCACTACCCTCTGGCTCCCCCATCAGGCCCTCTTCATTCTAAAGAAGGAACCAAATCACTGTGTTAGAATACCAGGCATTGTGAAAGGATGGTAGGTAGAGAGAGAGACCATCAGAAATGCCAAGTAGCCCCTATGGTTATTTGCACAAGACCTGCATGAGATGAAGTCAAGCAAAAATTCCAACTGGAAATAAGGTTCAGATGTTAAGAAAGCTTTCTGCTCTGGCAGAGGACCTGAATTTACTTAGTTTGGGCAAAACTTAGGTTGGACAGCTCACAACCATCTATAACTCCTGCTCCGGAGGATCTGGCACATCCTTCTGGCATGCACGGGTACCTGCATGCATGTGTTTATGCACATATACAGACATAAACACATAAATAAAAATAAAATATTTTTCTGAAAAAAAAATCCAGAATGACCTACAGCTCAGAGATCATTGCAGAAGAAGGGGGCAGGAAGGTTGCAAGAGCCGGAGGATTGGGGGGTTTACTATGAGATTGTGCCTCCTAGGAATGTCCGAAACTGTACCCATAAAGTCTTACTAACATGGCTGCCCGAACATGAGCTGAAACAAGGACAACAAAAACAACCATGCTAAGGAGAACAAGGAAAAGCCCAGGAGGCCTCCCCTGTACACAAAGAACTGCAAACAACTGAATCATGCCGAGAGTGGAGGAGCAGCCTTTCCCAGGGAAGAGCACAACAATCGGTTATTCAATACCCAATGGTCAGCCATGGAGGCATATATACAAATAACATTATACAGACTAAGCAGGTTGCACTCATATATTTAAGAATATATGCATCTATATGAATATACATATGTTATATGGGTATGTACGTTATAATTGATTTAAAAAGAGGCCATGAATTGGAGAAAGAGTAAGTAGGAGTATATGGGAGGGTTTCGGGGGAGGGAAAGAGAAGGAGAGAATGGTATAATTATGTTAAAAGAAACATATTTCTTTTATTCCAGCATGGAAGAGGGTGGGGCTCCTGGTGCTCCACCTTAGCTAAGGAGCTATTGGCAGTTGATGGATGTTAAAGGAGAGTCATTTTCCCTTGGGTGGCTAGCCGTTGGCAGGTTGCTCATACCCCAGTGGATGTTCCCACAGTCGTTTGTGCATCGGCAGCTCTAATTGAACTCAGTATGTTATTTTTTTTTTAATTATAAAGGACATGAAGTTGGGGGGAGATGTCCTAAAGGAGTAGAGAAAGTTAGAAGGAGGAAGTAGGGGGTGGATACATTTTAAGCATACATGAGGTTTCCAAAGGAAAAAAAACTCATCTGATTTATATGTCAAAGGAGCAGAAAGATGAACACATTTAGTTTCAGATAAATATGCAGATGGATCACATAACAGCCAACAAAGAGATGTCAAAATATGCTCCTGACTCACCTGTACCCACTTGAGAGCTAAGTGCTGGCTGCAGACTCTCCAGGATAAGCCCAGTCATTACTGCACACACACAGGTGGCATGAGTCATCCCAGCTCACAAACGATCAGGAGCCTTACATAACGGCCGCATTTTTTAAAGCACTTAATCCTCCTTCAAGTGGGATTATTTTTCTAACTTCCACTGCATTTCTTGCCAAAATAGGAGGATAGATGCTACATGACCCACCGTAAGGATGAAGAAACTCAGAAAGCAAAACCCAGAATCAGAAAGCAAAACACCACTCCACATCCTGCGATTACCAAACGATACAGCCTCAGTCTTGATAGAAACTTCTATATAACCTCCTAACCCCCTTGCTGCCTTTCATCTTCCAAAATGCAATGAGTCCTCCCCCCTCTGAGAAGCCCCCACCTTCAAGGTGATTTCATCAGTCTCATCTATGTGCTCCCAAAACATTGCAGTTTAGTAAGCCTCATCCGCAGCCCTGAGTAGCTATTCTGCTTGGAGAGACGTGTTCTGGGTACCCAGAGTCTTTAGTAAATATAGCACAGTGATTGTCAGACTGCAGCATGCAGGACAAATCTGGCCCACTGTTTTCAATGCAGCCCTGAAGCTAATAGATGTGAAAAAACAAAGTATAAAAAAAAATGTGTATATATTTGGCCAAAAAAACATAAACTCTGCCCTGTTGGCCCTTTCCAGAAAATAAGTATTTAGGCTAGGATAATAGGGATGCAGTCTTACATGACTATAAATTTACCTCTAGCAACCTTATTATTATGATTTTGTTCTGTCAATACATAGAACCAATAGGATTTCTAAACATGCCAGATGGTTTCATTTCTGTGTGTCTGTGGCTCATGTCCCTTTTGTTTTACCTCATACTATGGGTGTGTGTGTGTGTGTGTGTGTGTGTGTGTGTGTGTGTGTGTGTGTGTGTGTGTTGCATTCTGTCATCATAGATTATGTTGAGAGTCATGTACATTGACTTCCATAGCACTTACTCTTTACTGGCTGGCTTTTGTTTTCACTCAGCCTTGGAAGCCCATTTGGTGTGCTTCTAGAGCTAACCCATACCAGTTCACAAGAGCCAAGTATTACATTTTCAGAAATTTTGAAAGCTCTCAAAAATAGCTGTTCTTTTGCATATATTTTATAGTTTTCTGTTTTGTGTTTTTATAGGATTTCTGAATTTGTAAATGTGTGTGTCTCTGTGTCTATATATTTCTATTGAGCTGTTTTCTTTGTATCTTTTTCTTCTGTTTGTTTGTTTGTTTGTCTTGTCCTGTTCTGGTTTGCTTTTATTTTATCTAATTTTATTTTATTATTATTTTTAAATGTCTTTGTGTAATAATGAGAGATAGGAAGACAGGATGTCAATTTGAATGGGTGAGAAAGTGGGGAGGATCTGAGAAAAGCTGAGAGAGAGGAACCCATAGTCAAAATATATTGTATTTAAAAAATCTATTTTCAACTTTAAAAGTATAAGACTTTCTTGTACTTTATTCCTTAAATTCAAGTTCTATAGACTTATTACATTTAAAATATAATACTTATTATACATAATTTCTGAATTATTTTTCCAAATTATGTGCATGTATGTATGAATATATATATATATACACCCAATCTGATGCCCATTGGTTACTTGAAACTCGCCATGGAGGAAGCAAGTATGCAAGGGAAATCAGCAAAGACTATAGAACAGAAATCATTTGTATTCATGGCAACAGAAGCTGCTATTAAACATTCACCACTAGATATATCTATGCTGTTGTGCATTTCAGTAGCTCATTTATTTTTATTGCTGACTATTATGTGGCTATTGTGTGTAACAACTTTCCTTCACTATGACAAAAGACCTAAGAAAATCAATTTACAAGGAAGAAATATTTATTTTGTCTCACATCATAGCCATAATGCAACAAGATAAAAGAAGGGACCAGGGTCCCACGATCCCCATGGGGACCAGACCTCACATCTTAAAGGTTACACTACTCCCCTGCAGAATCCCCTGGGCCTTTGGGTGACCTTTCAAGTCCAAACTATATCATGATTAACATGGTTGACTCAGACCTAGGAGGCTGGTGAGTCAATAACGTGCTTGCTGTATGAACATGACAATTTGTGTCTGGTCCCCAGGGCCTATATTAAAAAGGCAGAGGGATGGCACGTGCCTGTAGTCCTAGTGCTGAGGAGGCAAAGACATATAAACATTTGGGCCTTGCTAGCCAACCAGTGCAGTCAAATTGGTGGGCTGCAGGTTCAGTAACAGACCCTTTCTCAACACAAGATGGCATGGGGTAGGGTAAATTTGAAAAGGCATCCAGCATAGGCCTCTGGCCTCTACACATAAGTGTGCAGACGTGCATGGGGACACCTCCCCCGCCCCGCTCCAGTTAATTCATATTATTGCTAGTTTTCTCTCTTTATGTCAATACAAGTGTCTTTGAGATTTGGCTCCAGAATTCCCCTTTTCAAATTGCCCTGATAAAATCTCCTATTGTTTTTCATATTTCACCCTGTACCGTAATGCTTCATAGATTCATTTTCATATATCCTAGGTTCTTCTTGGATTCTGAGAGTAGACTCTGATTAGCTTCGTATAGGTTATAAATAGAAGATATTCCATAAATGTACTTAGTGATTTTTAAGATAAATTGGGTAAGTGCTTCTCACTTAAACTATGGCTCGCCAACTTTCAGAATTAATATTATTGTCTTACTTTTATGAAAACCTTTTGAACCTCCTGACAAAAATTACAAAATAAAACTGGAGACCGGCAGTAGCTACAGAATGCTTGTGTTTCTAGGGGCATATTGCCCATAGCAGAACTTTCTTAGCCAGCGAGCAGTGATGGGCCAGGTTTTGCTTTGGCATCCTGCTGTTGAAAGGCCAAGAAAGAAACAGAAATTCTCATTTTGATTTGTTTTATTTTATTAATTTATTCCCTCATATGTTACATCCCAAATGAAGTTTCCCCTTCCTGCTCTCCTCCCAGTGCACCCCCATGGTCTCCCTCCCCATCCACTCCTTTTCTCTTCAAAATATCTCCCAGGGATATCAACCAAACATGGCGTATCAAGTTGCAGTAAGATTAGGCACCTCCCTCATATTAAGATGGAAAAAAGCACGCCAGTAAGAGGGAAAAGGTACCAAAAGCAGGCAAAAGAGTCAGAGACAGCCCCGCTAGTACTGTTAGGAGTCTCACAAAACCATCAAGCTACACGACTATAATATTATGCAGAGGGTCTAGGTTGGACCTACCCAAGCTCCTTGATTGTCAGTTCATTGAGCCCCCGTGAGTCCAGGTTTGTTGGTTCTGTGAGGTTTCCTGTAGCGCCCTTAACTCCATTGATTCCTATATTCCTCTCTCTCCCTCCTCCACAGGATTTCCTGAGCTCCGCCTAATGTTCAGCTGTGTATCTCTGTGTCTGTTTCCATCAGCTGCTGGATGAAACTTCTCTGGTGACAGGTTAGTCACCAGCCCATGAGTATAGTAGAATATCATTAGACATCATTTTCTATTAGAGTGATCATAGCTAAGACTACTAATGGTGAGGGATACAGAGCCTTAACTGGCCATCACCTATATCCAGACAAGACTTACAGTGAAGCGAGTGGGACACCAATCCAGCCACAAAACCCTTTGTCACAAAACAAGAAAATTTGTCCTGACATCATGAAGTGCCCGGGTAAAGGTGGCACAGAAATTGTCATAGTGGCCAACCAATCACTGGTCCAGGTTGAAACCCATACCATAAGAAGGAGCCCACCCCAGACGCTACCTGGAGGACCAGAAACCAGAAGCTGGATGGTCCAGAGACCTAGGATAAAACCACCCCCCTAAAAAGAAGTAAATCAGCTTCTGATGGAGGTGGTGCAAACTGACCTTCCACCCTGGGAACTTGCTCATGACACCAGGATACCTTAAAAGCCAAACCAGCAGCTGAACCTGCCACATGACTGTTAAGAACTAAAGATATTTGAGACAGAGACGTTGCCCAAACTCTAAAACCATGCTCACCACTTAGAATTTACAAATAAAGTTATTACTGACTCAATGAGTGAATAACTAGAAAAAGGAAGATTTAGATCCTGTTTCCAGAAATCAAAGGCTTCATAGAAAGGTGAGCAAACAAAACATAACTTCTTCTATTATGTGATGCTTTAAAGATCTCAAAGTCGTTCCCCATGTAGTATCTCTAAATGTACCTTTAGAGGCTGTGATGGGGAAAATTTTATTCAGCTACTTTCTTCAACTCAGAGTCAGACAATATCTAAAGGACTCAGAGAGGATTCATGGGAAAACAGTAAGATCAAAGGAGAGGAGAGGTCTAAGAGAGAGGTTAAAAGAATAAAGTGTTTAAAGTTTAGATCCACAGGTGACTAAAATACTCAACCAAGGAGAAATATCACACAGCAATTGTATCGTGAGCCAGTTCCGCTGAGAATAGGAACAGAGGAAAAGGCTTTTGTTAAGTCCAACGAAAATCATAGGGGAAGTGTAGTTTGACACTAATAACACCCGGACAGTACCTGTCAAAGATGTCTGTTTATATGACATCCTAAACATAGATCAAGTGCTTTTTCTAAGTCAAAACAAATCCCAGGAGTTTTTCAGAACACATTTCAGGCCATGGTTCTATGTATGTGAAAATTTCTTTAAAATAATATGCCTAGTACTTTTAGGTACTTATGTCATTACTGCGTCCAAATACCTGGAAGGAATTGGATCATGATTGAGGTGACGTGGCCCATTGTGTAATGATTTAATACACACTGTACCATGATCAGATGGCAGAGAGGCAACTCTGTGGCAACAGGAGGGTGATGCGCTGTGTCCTCATATCGCCACAGAACAGTAGCAGAGAAAAGGGAAATTTCAGCACTTGCTGACTTTCTCCCTTCCCCACCCCCTTTACTCAATCTGGGACCCTACATGATGGAACAGTGCTACTAATTATTCCCTCAGTAACCCTCTCCTAAGATGCCCTCATAAATGCTTCCCAAAAATGTGCTTAGCTAAAGCCCTTAATGTTTGCATTTTTCATTTGTTTGTTTTATGTACGAGTATGTACATGTATGTACTCACGACACCTGGAGGCCAGAGGGTGACTTGCTGGTGCCCAAGTGCATCCTGGGAATGGGATTCAGGTCAAGTACCTTTGACCCATTGAGCCATATGCCAAGCCCCCTCCCTCAGGGTTTCCCATTTAGTAAACCAATCAGGTTGGTAACTTGACACCCAAACATATCACTTTAAATAATCACACTCCACCCTGGGCCCCTGAAGTCTCCTGTTCACTTAATAAAGCCAGATGTCCTTAGTCCCGCCTCTGAGCATGCTGAGAATCGTAACAACTCTAACACCACTCAAAAAAAGCCTGAGCCTCAAGTCCACTAAGACTAAGGTAATCTCTGAACTGAGAGCCTTCATGCCATTATGGCCTCCAGTCCCCAGGAGTCATATGCCAGAATAACCCCCCCCCCCCTTTTTTTTTTCTTATGTTGCTTTTGGTCCCAGTGCTTTTTGAGAGCAGTGGCTGAAAAGTAACTACCATGGTGGGAAGATAGAGGGTGAGTGGATTTCATTGTCGCTCTCCCCAGTGTTCTTGGACGGCCCCTGCTGTTTAAGGCTGCCTTCCTCCCAGTCGGAGTAGCCATTCTGGGCTAAATGGAGGACTCTCTCTCTCCCCCAGCAGGACCTCCTACTCTCTGTCTGACCTCATCTAGAGGATGTCTTTAGGCATAGATGCTCCTAACCACATTTGATATATGGTCTTTGGCTAGCTCTCCCCTCACTGCGCCTATAGGCTAAGAAGTTATTGTGTCCCCATTCATATGATAGAAGCCTGCTGCCAAATGCAAATCAAGCATCCTTGAAGTGCCTAATTCCAACCAATTATGCACACCTATCCTGGAAGCCTCCTTCCCCTACCCAAGGACCAGACAGCCTTTGTTCTCCCTGAATACAATTGAACTAGTTCCCTTCCCAGAGTGATCATTCTGTCATGCTCATGGCCTTCCAAGCCCTGGTCTTTGCCTTCTGCTCCTCTTGCCTTCAGGGGCTGGTGGCCAACAGCCCCCCAGGGAAGAGGAGACCCACAAATGTGTTAATACTAAATGTCTTTTTTTTTCTTTTCACTATCATTTAGATTCTTTTAATTGACTTATAAAGGATGAGTGGCTGAGTCTGGCTTGGGAGGAAGCCAGGGCCCTTGCTTTGACTCTAATTCTGTAACAGTCTGGGCCCCAAGAGGCTTGAGTGCCACACCCCTGTGTTTCTGCTGTCTATGTAACATGTGGCATCTCTCTTGGGTCCACTCAACCTACAGCTGTGGATACAAACACGATGTTTCTAGCATCCCTGGTGTCCCAGGGTCTCTACTACAACGTGAGCTTCATCTTCATAGTGTCATATAGACTACTTCAGTACCAAGTTGGCAAACATTGGAGAGTCTGACTCCTTATGATTGTTAAACTTCATTGTCAGCTCAACAATAGACTCACCTACGAGAGCCACCATGATTGACTGTATCCTTTCTTAAACCCTGAGCCAAGAAAAGAAAAGAAAAAGAAAAGAAATTTCCCCTAAAGTTTCTTCTGTCAGGTATTGTTATAGCAACAAGAAAAGTAAATGGCTTTTTACATTTCATCCAGATGTTCTTGGATGTATTGGCTTGTAGGGTTTTTTTTTAAGTTTTGATAATAAAACACCTGCTAGGATTCGTTACTCAGTACAGAGCTGTGAGAATTTAAATGAAGAAGTGATTCCATAAAATTCTAAGAGGTGTGAACAGATAAATATTAGAATCTGCTGAAGAGCTAGATCTTGGAAGTGCATTGAAGAATATCTGAAGTGCTAACGCTGATAGCCTTGATGGAGACTTCCAAATCTTAGGTAACACAAAGGAATGAAGTCTTTATGTAGAAACCAGAAAGGACTCCATTTGGCTGAACACCCTGGTGTATGTAATTACATGTAAAGTAAGTTGTAAAGCGATGGGAGAAGAAACTTTAACTCACTTATCAAAAACAATATATAAAAAGGAACTTCTTCACAGAACAAATAATATGTCTAAGACACAGTGGGAAAAGAGATTCCATACTCCATGTCAACTCTCATAAACTGACAGAGAAATACCAAATGGTTTCCTGAAAGGACTCTGAAGCTATGTCTGTGTGCTATGCCAAGATTGATCCCAAAAAGACCCAGAAAGACTCAAAACTGCTGTAAATACAAGAGGAATATTTACTTCAGCCCTGGGCTGGGCTGTGCCCGATCACCAAATCAAAGGTCTCCGGACATGTGCCCTGCGTGTACACGTGAGGAATTTTCATAGTTGACATAAGGGGGTGGTCTAAAGTCCAAACAGCTTTTATTTGTTCTTTTTTGTCCTCCATTTGCTCAGGAAGTGTGTAATCCCATCTGGGGGGGGGGAGCGGGGGAGGGAGTGGGAGAGGGAGTGGGGGAAGGAGGGGCGTCGGGAGGGGGTCAGTTGCTATCAGATAACGCTGTCTCTGGTTGTAGCTGTGAGCTTGAAAGTCTGTTTCTTCAAAGAACTGTGGACTTCAGATAGGCCATTTGTGATGTCAAGATCATCCAGTGTTAGCTCAAAGACTCTGTACTTCCTTTGGATGTTAATAGCACTTGCCGGGCTCTGTGCTTCCGCACTTCCCCAGCTCCGTGCTTCCTGGGGGGTGGCGTGTTAGCCAATTTAAAAAATCTTCTAGGCTTCTCATTCTTTCATCTGCACAATAGGAAAAATGTTGTGAGTGAGCAATGATGCCTCCTATAGGCAGGCACTAAGAGGTGTGGTGGGTAGATCCTCCAGGCTATTTGAAACTCATGCAGTCTTAAGAGTCTAAGATGCCGCCGTGCCATGCCCTCACGAAAATAGGTACTTGTATTGAAGATATTTGTGTGTGCATGCACATACACTTAAGAGTCGATTACATTTGTATTTGGTTGACTATGTCATTAATAGTCATGCAGATGATTTGGTCCTGAGTATCTTAACTCAACGAAACCCTGTTAAAACGATAAGAATGTGAAAGAGAAAAGTCATTTCCAAGACCAAGAAGTTAAATGAAATGTCTAAAAAGGAAGGGATTCAGAGTTCCTCTCTGAGTTTGTCATCTATATGGCATTATCTTTAGAATTCTGTCTCAGGAGATAAAAGAGAATTCTGTTGCTTAGTGGCCACTCCATTCACTTGGCATCTAAAGAAGTCTTCCCTGATATATGCACAAGAACTTATCTTTTCTTAACTGAACTTCCCGAAACCAAGCAAAGGCCACAAAGGACAAAATTATTTCTAAAACAAAATACATGTTACTTTATAATCTAATTTCTCATCTGAGCTGCCAACAAAAAGAAACCAACCTTTGAGTTAGCAGCTCAATTCTACAGGTGTCAGGTACGTTAGTAACAATAAGGGTAATAAGCTCAAAGACTAAGTGAAGCTGTGTTCATGGTTATCCTAAAAGAGCAAGGCAGGGAATTCTATTCTTGCATTGCTTCCTCTGCTGCTGCTTAGCTCTTTTCAGAATGGAAATGTTACCTTTAGTAGGACTGCTTATTTAAGCTCAAAATAATAATAAGATCTCTGGGCATGCTACCAAGAAGCTGTGGTTTCTTCATCATCTTCACCCTCTTCCCCATACTTACAATTTAAGTTTCAGAAGACAGAACAATAAGCAATCTAAAATATTCTTTAAAAAGTTCATTGTCATATTAAAAGAAAACACACACACACACACACATACATAAGCACTGTTGTCCAGAATTATGGAGATCTCTCCATTTCAGCTCTCCTAAGCAGATGGGTGAAGAGTTCACTATCTTTAGACTGCTGCTTCACTAGAATGGGAACAGTTTAGGTTGGGAGAGGGAGCATCTGCCATTGTAGAAAAAAATAATCTAGTGTTTACTTTACATGTTGTGATCTGTGCCTGGAGACTTGAGTTCAATCCTCAGAATCTGTGTAAAGGTAGAAGTGGAGAATTAACTCCAAAATGTTGTCCTCTTACCCCACACATGCACTATGACACACATGTATTTACACAAGCGCAACAATAATAATAAATTTTAAATACATAGTTAGCCAATATAGTTTTCTTGAAGCTAGGTGCAAAGATGAAATATTAGGTATCTTGAAGTCAGGAATCCCCCAGCATGAAAACCTTTTTAAAATGTGAACTATGGCCTATACACTCCAGCTGTTTGGGTACAGGCCACATCAGTCAAAACAGAGACCCTCTATGCACTAATGTCCAAGCAAGTTGCCAGAAGTCAAGCCTCCAACCTGCTTAGAGATTCCCTATTGCCTCACAGGTCAAAGA
Organism: Acomys minous; assembly: GCF_964271855.1. Taxonomy (NCBI): domain Eukaryota; kingdom Metazoa; phylum Chordata; class Mammalia; order Rodentia; family Muridae; genus Acomys; species Acomys minous. Next base: position 25,329,683 of record NC_140484.1, read on the forward strand.
GTCCTCTAAAAAATTTAGGCCACAAAGACCAGAAGACCATAAAGGAAATAGATCCCCCAGCTAACAGAACAAAACATCCATCCAACAAAGACAACCTCAGAAATCAACACCTAGACCTACAATCATCCCAAACTCACATGTCTAAATGCTAGGATAAGAATGAAATCAACAACTTCTAATGCGCCACCAGAGCTCAGCTACCCTGTGACAGCAAGACTTGAATACTTCAATGTAGTTGAAGCACAAGAAAATGACCTTAAAATCAACTTTGTGAAGATACTGGATGTCCTTAAAGAAGAAAAATTTAAAGCCCCTTAAAAAAATCAATGAAAAAACAAACAAAAATTTGGAGAAAATTAATCCCTTAACCAAGAGAAAACGAACAAATGAACAGGCAGAAAAAAAAACTGTTCAAGACCCGAAAAATGGAAATAAAAGAAATGAAGAAAAAACAAGCTGAAGGAATTCTGGAAAGGGAGAATCTAGGTAAGTGAACAGGAAGTACGGATGCGAACATCACCAACAGAATATAAGAGATGGAAGAAAGAATCACAGGGGATGAAGATATGATGGGAAAAATTGATACATCAGTCAAAGAAATGTTAAACCTAAAAAATTCCTAACACAAAACATCCAGGAAATTTGGAACACCATGAAAAGACCAAACCTAAGAATAATAAGAACAGAAGAAGGAGAAAAATCCTGGCTCAAGAATCCAGAAAATATATTTAACAAAATCATAGAAGAAAAAAATTCTAACCTAAAAAGAACACGTCTATAAGGGCACAAGAAACTTACAGAACACCAAATAGATTGGACCAGAAAAGAAAGTCCCAATGCAACATAATAATCAAAATACTAAACAGAACAAACAGAGAAAGAATATTAAAAAGCTGCAAGACAGAAAGACCAACTAACATATAAAGGCAGATCTATTAGAATTACACCTGACTTCTCAACAGAGACTGTAAATTCCAAAAGGGCCTGAAAAAATGTCTGGCAGACTATAAGAGACCATAGATGCCAGCCCAGACTACTATACCCAGCAAAACTTTTAATCATCATAGACATAGAAGACAAGATATTTCATGATAAAGTCAAATTGAAACACTTATCCACAAATCCATCCCTATAGAATGTACTAGAAGGAAAACTCCAAACCAAGGAGGTTACCACACCCATGAAAAGGAGATTTTAAAAAATCTCATGACAGCAAAACCCAACGAAGATAAACACACACACATACACACACACACACACACACACACACACACACACACAGCACCACCACCACCACCACTACCAACAACAACAACAACAATAACAACAAGGACAACAACTACAAAAAAATAACATTAGGAATTAACAGTCACTGGTCATTAAAAGCTCTCAATATCGATGAACTCAATTCCCCAATAAAAAGACACAGACTAACACAATGGATACCAAAACAGGATCCATCCTTCTGCTGCATACAAGAACCATGCCTCAACATCAAAGATAGACATTACCTCAGAGGAAAGGGTTAGGAAAAAATTTTCCAAGCAAATGGACCCAAGAAGGAAGCTGGTATAGCTATTCTACTATTTAACAAAAATAGACTTCAAGCAAAACTTAATCAAAAGAGATAGAGAAAGACAGAAAGACATTTCATACTTATCAAAGGAAAAATCCATCAAGATGGTGTTTCAATTCTTAAATTTTTCAATTCTTAACATCTATGCCCCAAACACAAGGGCACCTACATTTGTAAAGAAAACATTGCTAAAGCTTAAATCACGCACTGATGCCTACACATTAATAGTGGGAAACTTCAAAACCCTACTCTCAACACTGGACAGGTCATCCAGACAGGAACTAAACAGAGAAATAATGAAACTAACAGATGTTATGAATCAAATGGACATAACAGATATCTACAGAACATTTCATCCAAACCCAAAACAATATACCTTCTCTTCACACCTCAGGGAACATTCTTGAAAACTGACCAGATACTCAGTCACAAAGCAAGCCTCAACAGATACAATAATATTGAGATAACCCTCTGTACTGTATCAGACCACCATGGATTAAAGCTGGACTTCAACAACAACAGAAACAACAGAAAGCCTACAAACATATGGAAACTGAACAGCTCTCTACTAAATGAACACTGGGTCAAGGAGGAAATAAAGTAATTACAGGCTTCCTAGAATTCATTGAAAGTGATATTGCTCATCTGAAATCTCTAAAACAAAAAGAAGCAAGAACACCCAAGTGGAGTAGACAGCAGGGAATAATCAAACTGAGAGCTGAAATCAATAAAATAGAAACAAAGAGAACAATATAAAGAATCAGTGGAACAAAGAGTTGGTTCTTTGAGAAGCTCAACAAGATAAACAACCCTTTATCTAAACTAACTAAAATGCAGAGAGAATCACCAAATTAAAAGAGACTTGATACCCTATGAGCACATACAGGGGGAGGAAGTCCCCCTCAGTCACAGTCATAGGGGAGGGGAGTAAGGGGAAAATGGGAGGGAGGGAGGAATATGAGGATACAAGGGATGGGATAACCATTTAGATGTAATATGAATAAATTAATAAAATATATTTTAAAAGAAAAATATCATGGAGGCATAAGGACAGACACAGAGGAAATCCAAAGAATCATTAGGTCATACTTCAAAACCTCTACTCCACAAAATTAGAAAATTTAAAATAAACGGACAATTTTCTCTATAGATACCACTTACTAAAGTTAAATCAAGATGAGATAGCCAGGCATGGTGGCGCACGCCTTTAATCCCAACACTCGGGAGGCAGAGGCAGGCAGATCACTGTGAGTTCAAGGCTAGGCTGGTCTACAAAGCGAGTCCAGGACTGCCAAGATAACATAGAGAAAGCCTGTCTGGAAACAAAAAAAACAAAGAGGGAGGGAGGGAGAGAAGGAGAGAGAGAGAGAGAGAGAGAGAGAGAGAGAGAGAGAGAGAAGAGAGAAATAATTTAAATAAACCTATAACCCTTAAGAAAATAGAAGTCATTAAAGGTCTCAATTGCCAGGCTCAGTGGCACATGCTTTTAATCACAGCACTTGGAAGGCAGAGGCAAGAAGATCAATTTAAATCCAGCCTGGTCTACAAAGCAAGTCCCAAGGCCACACAGAGAAACCCTGTCTTGAAAAACAAAAACAAAAAACAAAAACAAAAACAAAACAAAAAAACAAAAAAAAACTCCCAACCAAAATAAGGCCAGGGCTAGAACAGAATTTTATTAACTTTCAAAGAAGACCTAATATCAATACTCCTCAAATTATCATCTATAAAATTATCTATAAAATAGAAACAGAAGGAACATTAACAAATTCCTTTTATGAGGCCACAGTCATCTTGATACACAAACCACACGAAGATTCAACAACAAAAGAGAATTAAAGACTAATTTTCCTCATGAACCTTGATGCAAAAATACTCAATAAAAAAAACTAAATTGAATGTAAGAACACACTAAAAAAAATCATCCACCATGATCAGGTAGACTTTGTCCCAGAGATATAGGGATGGTTCAACATACAAAAACCTGTCAATATAATCCATTTATATAAACAAACTGGAAAAACCCACAAGATGATTTTATTAGATGCTGAAAAAGCCTTTGACAAAATCCAGTACCCTTTCATGATAACAGTCAAGGAGAAATCAGGGATACAAGGCACATACCTAAACATAATAAAGGCAATTTATAGCAAGCCAATAACTGACATCAAATTAAATGTAGGGAAACTCAAAGAGATTCCACTAAAACCAAGAACAAGACAAGGCTGCCCTCTATCTACATATCTAGTCAATATAGTACTTGAAGTCCTAGCTAGAGCAATAAGACAACTAAAGGAGATTAAGGGGATACAAATTGGAAAGAAGTAAAGTCTGCTGTTTGCAAATTATATGATACCATACATAAGCAAACCCAAAATTTCTACCAGAGGACTCCTAAAGCTGATAAGTACCTTCAGCAAAGTAGCTGGATACAGCAGTAACTAAAAACCATCAGTATCCCTCCTTTTCACAAATGACAAATAGGCTGAGAAAGAGATCAGGGAATCAAGACCCTTCACAATACCAACAAATAATATTAAATATCTGGGTGTAACTCTAACCAAGCAAGAGGGGAAAAAAAAAAGACTTGTATGACAAGAAAGAAAGAAACTGAAGATGATATCAGAAAATGGAAAGATCTCCCATGCTCACGGATCTGTAGGAATAATATAATAAAATAGACATCTTAACAAAAGCAATCTACAGATTCAATGCATACCATAAACATGCTTTTTCTAAGTTAGTGTCTTTCATCATAACATATGACTAGCACAGCAGTTAAGAAGGCCCTGGGAGTGTGGCAAGCTGCCAAGCCTCTTCCCAGGGAGGTCTAGGTCCCTTTCCCCATCGATGACTTACAGGCTCCTTCACACACAGTGAGGCAGTTGGAGCCAACAAGTCTGTGGGTTTGACTCAGGGCTACTGGCTAGATTTGATTTCAGAAAGTTGGACAAGTCAACAAGTCCTTCACAGTGCCTCAAATTATATTTCTGTTTCTGTGTTTTATGAGGCTGGGCCACCAGAATAGTGATGGCCGAGCAGTTTGGAGACACCTACAATGAATAATATAGGTGTAATGGCAGAGCCATTTGGAGACAGCTACACTGCACATGTAGGCAAGGACACAAAAATATCTGCCTGGGACCCTTGAATGGCCAGTATAAGGAGCGGACACTACGAGGTAGATGGGGACCTATCTCTGAGGTAAGTGTTCTGAATGCTGTTTTAGAGATATGAAAATTGAGCCATTACAAAAACTAAGAAGCTTTTACCAACGTCCTTCTTGTATCTGAGACTTGAGGATGGCCTTCGACTGCAGAGCTCAGGCTCTTAGGCCTCCTGAACACTCTCCTTCCAGTGTCATGATTTGTTTGTTGTTTGGTTGGTTGTTGTTTTTGTTTTCTCTTTCTACTTTCAAGGTATGTTTGTTCTGCTCAGAACTGCTAAGGTGTGAAAGGTGGTGCACAGGGACACCCTCCGCTTTCCCTAGTCCCCTCTGGTAGAAATGGAAGCTCAAGACTGAAAAGGAAAACTACTTCCCTGAAATGCCAGGCAATCTGGAAATAGGAGTCTCATCTGCTCCAGGAAAGGAACAACTGCCAAATGGAAATGCTCAAATTCTCCTAGACACAGGAAAGCTCTGAGCTAACGGGCCTGGGATGGATGGCAGAGATCAAGAGGAGGAAGAGGGCCACAGACACTTTTGCTTCCTCAAGGCTCTTTGGAACAGCATCTGAGTTCAAAGAACCAGGAAGGAGGCTGAAGTGAGTATAGCTCTGGTCCAGAAGGACTTTGATCCTAATCATTAAGTTCTTCCAGGAGTAAAGAAGTTAGGGCAGAGCCCAAAATACCCTGTTACTATAGAGGAGGCTTTTAGCCAGAAGACTCTAAATTCATGATGAGAATTGATGATTGGTTATAATTCGCTAAACAGCCTTCAACCCCAAAGATTTATTTTGTAATTCAAGTTTATTATCCACATCTATGTAAACAAACTGTTTGTTGATAAATTTCACTAAATCACAGCAAGCCTCAAAAGTTCTTTTCTTTGGCTTTTTAATACACTATACTTTTTCAATGAGCTCCAGCAATGACAGGCTTTCCATAAATGTGACAGGTTTACAACATTAATATAAACTGCTCCCCAGGTCATTCGAGCCTGAAAACAAAATCAAGGTCACTATAAGAGAAACAAGTGACCAACAAAGTCCCTATTTCTCCAGACACTATTTCCTACCCACAATGATGACCCAGCCCTGTCCTGCCTTCCTCCCTGTGGCAAGTATTTCTGGGAAGTCAGTGAGGTGTACACAGGCTTTCTCTTGCTCCAAGTGCATCTGTAGAGCATCCTCCTATCTCTGCTCTACCATATCTGCTCCCTTGGTCCTTGGCTAGACCTCTCTGCTGGGCCTCTCTGCTTCTCAGTAAAACAGGGGTAGAAACTTCAAATTTACCCTCTCTGTGCAGTTGAATTGACATGGAAAAAAACTGCAGGGACAGAGGAGCCTCGGCCTCCACTGCTTGGCACCTCACACAAATTTCTAAAAACACAGAAACCAAAGCCCCTCCTTCCTCAATGCACAGGGAATTGTCTTGGGACTATACATATGTCCTCCCATTTCTTCTCCCTGTATTTTATATTATTACCCTGGATATTTCTATAGTGGAACCCCAAATGTATACCACCTTGTAAATTGGTGTATCCCATAAATATGCCTCTTAGCTTTCAGTGCTGTGAAGAGACAACATAACCACAGCAACTCTTATAAAGGAAAATGCTGAATTTGGAGCTGACTTACAGATTCAGAGGTTTAGTCCCTCATCATCATGATGGGAAGCATGGCAGCGTGTAAACAGACATGGTGCCGGAGAGGTAGCCGAGAGTTCTACATCTGGATCCCAAGGCAGCAGAGGAGGACTGTGCGTCACACTGGGCTAGCCTGGCCATAGGAGACCTCAAAGCTCACCTCTACAGTTGAAACACTTCTTCCAACAAGGCCACACCTACTCCAAGAAGGCCACACCTCCTAACAGTGCCACTCAAACACTTGCAACTGAAGGGCATTCCTCTTCAAACCACCACATAAGCCTTCAGCAAAGCGTCATGCTTCTCTGTATGAAAGTTCATGCTCACTTGCCAGCAGAAGCAAGTCTCTGAAGAACCCGGAATGTCTGTAAAGAACGGAGAGCAAGGGAGAGGCTATTTAAATGAGAAGAAAGTCTTATGTGGGGTGGGGATGAAGAGGAACATATGTTAAATAAAAGTAGGATGTGAGGACGGTAGTGGGCTGCAAGGCTTAGACAGTGATCGAAGTGGGGAGTGGGTTTACCAAACGTATTCATGGAAAAGACATATGGACACTTACTACTTTATAAGCTAGCTGAGATTTCTTTTTTAAATGACAGAGTTAAAATGGAAGTACTCTGCATGGTTAAATAATGCTGCTCCCAGAAGCCAAATGTCACTAAGAAAATCCCAGTGCCAGGCCTGAAACTGTTCCCTGTGGAGTGATAAGTGGGAGAAATGCTGCCTTAACAGCCAGAGAACGATAAGGCAGCGCCACTTGCTGTCCAGGTTCATAAGCCACCTGGATTTTCCCCGGGGTTCCCTTATGTGCTGATCCATGCCTCTCTCCCTGGCCCTGTAGTGTGATAAAGTACCCCCACAAAGACGTTTAAGCACAGAAGGGTTCATTTCAGCTCACAAGTCAAGGTTACTGTCTATAATGGTGGGGACGTAATAGCAGCTGGAGCTTCTGTGAGCATCAGATCCACAGCCAAGAAGCAAGGACTGTCTGTGCTCGCCTCCTCTCTTGTCATCACTCAGCCCAGGACCTAGTCCATGAAAATAGTGCCAGTACTGTTTAGGATGGGTCCTTCCCATTTCAACTAACCCAGTTATGAAAACCCCTCATAGAGCATGCCAACAAGCCGGCCTAATAAAGGCGGACCTTCATTAAAATTCCCTTCTCAGGTAGTTCCCAGATTCCGTCACATTGACAAAAAACCCTAGCCATCACGTCGTGATTTGCAAAGGCACGAAGGCAAGACTCCCCTCCAGCTTTCCCTCAGATAATGCTGTCTTGAGGAGTTTGTTACTGTCTTAGAATTGCACAAAGTGGCTGTCAGGCCATTTTCTTCCCTTTCTCCCTGTTGTTCCTGCCCAGGGGAGGGATGTCCATCCACACACAGCTACTTTGTCCTGAGAGACACTTCTCCACTGATGCCTATGCTTTACAGTTTGTTCAGGCTGGTGTAGGCTACACCACCTCTGCTCTCTCTTTCTTAAAAATCTACAGAGAAATTTCTTAGAGCTACTGCAGAGTGGTTTCCCCAGTCAAAGCACAGCTTGACCTGATACTCATCTGCCTCTTTTTGTATCTGTGATGGTACTACCAGTTTCACCCTTCACAGGACACACCTTGGAGGTTATTGACTTGTACATTCTTAAATATCTCTTCTCTTCTCTTCTCTTCTCTTCTCTTCTCTTCTCTTCTCTCTCTCTCTCTCTCTCTCTCTCTCTCTCTCTCTCTCTCTCTCTCTCTCACACACACACACACACACACACACACACAAACACATCATCATCATCATCATCATCATCATCATCATCATCTCCTTATCCAACTAAAATAAACTGGTTTCAAATTGGGACAATGAACTTTCACTAAAACAAATCCAGAGCATGCTTTAATAAGAAAAAGAAACCATGTGTCTGGGTCGTTTATGTTACTCGGACACACACACACACACACACACAGAGAGAGAGAGAGAGAGAGAGAGAGAGAGAGAGAGAGAGAGAGAGAGAGAGAGAGAGAGAGAGAGAGTTAATGAAAACTTCCTTCTTATTTGCCAACAAGGGATTCCATGCTCAGCCGTTACTGCTCATAATCACCATTAAGGTATAGAAAGCATGGCAGTTTCCAATGCAATTTTAATGATCTTATCCATTAGTACTTTTGTTTCCATCAACAGAATGCTTGTGGTGACTGTAAGCGTATACACAGTAAGGTAAAGAGGTGCTTTATGAAAGATGAAAACAGAGCCGGGCATGGTGGCACATGCTTTTAATCCCAGCACTCTGGAGGCAGAGGCAGGCGGGTGACTGTGAGTTCGAGGCCAGCCTGGTCTACAAGTGAGTCCAGGACAGCCAAGGCTACACAGAGAAACACCCTGTCTTGAAACCCCCCCCCCAAAAAAAAAAGAAAAAAGAAAAAGAAAGAAAGAAAAATGAAGACAGATGGCAACCAAGTACCTTGGAAAGTAATAGTGCAGAGGCTGGAATGCAGTGGGGCCTCATACTCACCCCGACTTCCTCTCTCTTCCCAGCTCTCCATTCTTTGCAGCCCCTCAACTACACTTTTGTTTTAACAAATGTCTTCTTGCTCCTTCTGTTCACTGTATGGCTTCTGCACTGCATTACACAACACAGACTGGCTTATTTACCAGTACACCTGGCCGAAAACCAGGGCTAGCTTAAGCTCCCAGGTTTAAGGTTTAAAGTCTCCCAGGTTTAGCTCCCTCCCCTGGCATGTTTGTGAGGATACCTAGGATGCTTTGAAGACATGTTGGGGGTGGAAGAGAGACGGAGCCATTTCCACGGTGAGTGGTGAGTCGAGAGAAAGAATTAATACACCACATGTGGTTGTTAATCTTGGTTGCCAACTTGACAAAGTTTAGAATCAACAAGGAAACAAATCTGTGGGCCTGTCAGTCACAGAGTCTCTAGATTAGGTAACTGAGTTGCAAAGACCCATTCTACAGGTAAGTCACACTATTTTATATGTTGGGGTCCCAGACTGAATAAAAAGAAGAGCGCGGGGGTTGCAGGTAAGCAGCAGCATCTGTTGGTCTCTGCTTCCTGTCAGTGGACTGGATGTAAACAGCCACCTCCATACTCCACGCCACGGTAGACTTTCCCAAATAAACCTGCCTTCCTTAAGTTGCATTCATCAAGTGTTTTTGTCTTAGAAACAAGACAAGTAGCTAATATACAACCTATGTCTATTACACCTGGGGAATCGTTCAACAGACAAAAGACTTGCTCAGTTCATCACAAACATGTTAGGAATTTCATGACTGTTAATCTAAATTCCAGCCTCGGGGTAGGATGTAATTAGAAATTAATAAATGTGACAAAAATACATTAGTTTTCCCTTCCCAACCAAGCACTCAGACAAAAGGAACTCAGAAGGAAAGAAAGAAAAAAAGTGTGTGTGTGTGTGTGTGTGTGTGTGTGTGTGTGTGTGTGTGTGTGTGTGTGTGTGTGTAATTCTGCATGAGAATTAATCTGAAAAGCATTAATAAGTAATAATCATTCCACACTCACATCAGGATTCTATATTATTCATATACTAAGGACCACAGGGTTACATATTTTTCTGTGTATATTTCTCAATCTTCTTCTTAGGCAGCCTATAGCTATTCTCTAATGAGCCTGCCATACAAGCAAGAGCCCATAGGGGAAACTCTTATTCTCTTCTAAGATGTCACTACATGGTCCCAACATAACCCCTAACACAGCTCTGCCACCTCATTGTGCCATAAGTTTCTGTCACATAAACTGTCCTATCCCTCACAGGTCATGGGACATATTAATGATGAGTCATTTATTGTTTCTCTGAAATTCAGATTCTACTGTTTTCTATTTTTATTTATTAAACCTGACCACTGCCTTCCAAAGCCTCCTGATGTCACTCTGTGCCTTTTCTTTACTTAGCATGCCAATCACTAGGTCTCTCCTGTTGGCAAACTCATTCTCCAAGAATCACTTCAAAGCACTTCAAGTGCCTTTTTCTATGAAAAATATTCCTTATTCTCCTCAAGTGGTTAGATGATCCTATAGTATTATCACACTTTTCTATTAAAGGATTTCAACAGTGGCTAGCCTGCCTGTTTCTCCTACTGACCATGAGTTTTTCAAGAATTATCAGGCCCAGATGGCTCAGCACCTTTTTGCCTAGTATGTAGGAAATAATTACTGTTTGATGAACTAACAAAATAATTTATTTCTTTGTAAATGAAGGTGCCGGTACCTAACAAAAACCATCTTACCCTCATTCCCTCATCATCATCATGACGCAACCCTTGAAACAGAAGTTTTCAAATTTCAGGGCGTCTCTCAGTGGGCATTCCTTCTCATGGTTTAATGGATAAAAAGCCGCAACATGAAAGAATAAAGAAGGGTAGAAACAGGTCATGAAATGGCGACCAGAAAGTAATGTACATAGAAGAGTTTCCTTTTATTTAAACTTCAGTGTCTGTGTGGTGTGTGTGCTTGTGTATGTGTGTATTATGTATGTGTTGTATATGTGTATGTGTGTTGTATATGTGTGTATGTGTTCTATATGTTTGTAGGTGAATATATGTTGCATGTAAATTTATATGTGTATGTGTATTGTATATGTGTGTATGTGTTCTATATGTTTGTAGGTGAATATATGTTGCATGTAAATTTATATGCATACATCTGTTGTATATGTCTATGTGTGTATGTGTATTTTTGTTCCATATGTATGTGTGTATATATGTATGTGTACGAATGTATGTATATTTGTGTGCTCTATATGTGTGAATGTGTGTTCTATATGTATGTATGTGAATGATGTTGTATGCATATGTTTGTTCTATTTGTATGTGTATATGTGTATGTATGTGTGTATGTGTGTGCTTTATATATGCATACATGTGTGTTCTATATGTATGTGTATATATATATTGCATACATTTGTGTGTATGTATGTATATATGTTTGTATGTATGAAACTTATAGTTGACATATTATAAAAGCTCCTGCTGTTAAGAAGGCCAGGGTAACGGTGATTAGCTGCTGTTTTTCCTTAAGACTTCCTGGAACTCCTTTCAAAGAGCTACAGTGTTTCTGCATTCCACCCTTCTGGTCTTCCACAGTCTACGTCAACTGTACAAGCCATCTACCCCACAGAAAGTCCTCTTCCGTCCCCATCATTGTCCCCTGACTTATGAGTCACACTCACCCTCTTCCACAGTCATCTCACTTGTCATTATCAGCGACCTCACTCCTCTCTGCTCTCCTAAAGCTCATACTTGGGCCAACTTGTGTTTTCATGACTTCATTAGTCAGCATATTGTTACTACAATGAAATAGCCAAAGCCAACTAACAATAAAAAGAGGTTTATTTAGTTCAACATTTGGGAAGGCTCAAGGGCATAGCATAGCACTGGTATGGACTCAGCTCCAATGAGGACTTTCTCAACTGCATGCCATAGTGTCAGGCACATGCATGTGAAAAGGAGATCATGTCTCAGGAAGCCAGAGACTTACAGAACAGGCTCCAGCTTTCATAGGAGGCCAATCTCTTGAGAGTCCCCTCCAGCGGAGCAGTGCCTTCTTTTGAGGAATGGGTCCTGGTGAAGAGGAACTTTCCTTTAGGCTTCACCTTTTACATGTCTGCACCATCTCAATGCCACTGTCCTGCAGACAAGTTTGCAACACAGAAATGTCTGCAGGGCATCGCACATCGAAACCCAAAGAAGTCACCTTCACCTTCGACAAGTTGCTTCCCATTGAACACTGAGAAGAGTTGAAGAGGAAGGACGAGGAGCTGTACTGGCAAAAAGAGTAAAAGGGATTATTTGGAAAGCTCACTAGGACACCTACCCTATTCTATCTAAGCATCATCCAAGCATTTCAAGTCTTTTATCCCAAGAATTCTGGAGCCCAATATTCGCCAACACTCACCAACACTAGTTGGTTAAAAAAACAAAAACAAAAAACAAGAAACAAAACAAAAAACCTTTCCTTATGCAAATCTTTCTCTCCAGGGAGACAGTGATCCTCTAAGGAACTTTCACTGCATCCTTCCAGCTCCAGTGCATCTTCAAAAAGAGATTGGCCTGACTCCATAGATGGGTCCTGGGATTGCCAGAAAGCAGCCTGGCTCCTAGGTCCTTACAGTTAATCTCTCCCACTGACTCGGTTTCACAGAACATAAATAAGGAAGTAGGCTACTCTGATCACAATGAGCCAACAAGAAATAAAAACCGACCTTCCTGATGGGTCAGTGGTTAAGAGCACTAGCAGCTATTGCAGAGGAGCTAAACTCATTGCCAGCATCCACTTGGAGGCTCATAACCATCTATACCTCCAGATCCCAGGGATCTGACATCACCTTCTGGTCTTCACAGTACCAAGCATACATATCAATGCTTAAAAGCAAACATTCACACACATAAAATAGAAGACCTGCAACCAGGAAGGGTAAACAAAAACATTATTCGGGACACGCAATCCCAAATGCACACCCTGTCCAGCTAAAGTGATTGCCACATTGCCACAAACAACTCTTACCTCCTTTATGTGGTACCACCTCTTCATGGGCTTCAAACTGAAATTACAGGTTCTAGAATTATTCCCTGCTTTCTGAAGTATTCAAAAAGGACGGAGGGAAGAAAGGAAAGAAGGAAGGAAGGAAAGAAGGAAGGAAGGCAGGAAAGCAAATCAACCTTTTCCTTAATTTGTCTAATTCACCTACAAGTCACATCTATCTTACTGTGAAAGCCCTTGTTTCCTGTACTGCCCAGGTTTCTGTCACTATTATAAAATGACTGGGGTAATGGACTTTACAAAGGGAGAAGGTTATTTTAGCTGATGATCTAGAAGTTGCAGTTCTAGATCTGATAGTCCTGTTGCGGTGGGCTTTGGTAGCACACATAAGAGGAAACAGGAAAGAAAGACAAGAACAGAGGGGGTAAAGACCTTCTTCTGTGTCTTACTTCTTAATGTCTACAGCACCTCCCTGGGAAGCATGCGGCCTATTACACATTCAATACCCAAATTATAGTAGCTCCTTAGAGCATGCCTTCCTCTCCACAATGAGTAATAAACATACTTACAACACTACAGATGTGTTCCTAGTGGTCTCTGGATGGGAGCCGTCCACACTCCTACTAGAATGCCTCGCCTACTATTTGTACTGAAGAAACACTTGGGGCTTTGAATACCAGATTTCTTGCTTTTCACGTGGTCAAATTTATCTGAATTATATAGTGAGTACTGCTTAGAAAGCAGAGTGAGAAATTGATTTTATACCAGCTACATTACAACTGTCAAGTTTACACAAAGGGCAATAGGCCAACTGCAGCCTAAAGGCCCTTTTAATTGCCCATAGCTCTCATAGGTTCATAAATGATAAATGCCTCAAAATTCTGGTCCCAGTACTCTATGACTGATGCCAATGAATGGCAGTAACTGAGAAAAATGTGTTTTTGTTTTGTTTTGCAAATTGCATTGAAATTCTCTGCAGAGAGAGCTGGTGTCTGAATGTATTTCCAAATAGAGTGCTATACACTCATGTTCTGTTTCATAGATCGCAAAGCTCTCTGACTGTATCTACTCTCTGCCCGAGGCTAGCCTCATTAGTCGGCACTAAAAATGGCGTTACCATCAATGTTTACTAGGAAAAGAATCCATATAAATCCTAAGAGCTAATGTGCTCTTTGTCCAAAAACATGTACATATTCTTCATGCATGTGTGCGCGCTCGCGCGCACACACACACACACACACACACACACACACACAAATCAATTTCAATTTTGTGTTAATTAATTACTTGTCTTGTTGCTATGACAGAACACCTGACAAAGGCAAGTTAAGGGAGGGATCATTTATTCTGACTCACAGCTTGATGGTACAGTAGCAGGGATGTCCTGATAGCAGGAAGTGGCAGAAGCACAGGAGTGGAGAAAGATCAAGATTAAAATGAAAAATAGCCCACTGTCAGAGGAAGACTGGAAAACGCTCCCCCAGACCACATAAGATCACACAGAAAAACACATGAAATCTGTTGGAGGAGGCAAGTGTGATATAGACAACCTGTAAGAGGTAAAGATTTATATACTTTGTGCTTTTGCGTTACGGACCTGTCCAGGCTCACCAGCCCACTTCCATTCTCAGGCGTGCCTTTCTCTTCTTCAGTAAACTGTTTCTATTTATAGCACTGTCCATAGCTCTCTGGTCCAGTTCTTCGTTCCAGGATGGAAGAAACTGGCACTTTCAGCCAACGCCCCTCTGACTCTGATCCACACCTATTACAGGAGCTACAGGCAGATGGTCACATGCTAGAACTCAGCTCATTGTCTCCTTTTTAGTCTATCCAGGACCTACCATCCATGAAATGGTGCTGTTGGGGGGATGTCTGCAACAGCCAAGGTGAGCAAAGTTATAAGCTAAGGGAGACAAGAAGGTAGTTCAGTTCAGCTCAACTCAGTAGCCAAGAGGCTAACCTTGAGCAGTTTATCTTCGGCATATTTAAGCACAGCACAGTTTGGAAAAGTTTTCTGGAGATAGCTGATTCCATCCCATGTATACAATAAAGCTTAAGTCATGCCTACACTGAAACTATTTAATATTGATTTATAATTTTAGTATAATTATTATTTTAGTATAGCCTCTAGTATAAGGTTACTCCTTAACTAGCTATATACTCAAATTACCACACAGACAGACTAGGATATATTTAATTAGTCTAAAGCATAATACTAAGCAATAATTACTCCATCCTAAACCTCCAAGCTAGTATAGCTTCCTCCCATTCTCCCACATTATACTTGCTTTTTACTTATATCCTAGGTCTGGCTCATTTCTCCTGCTGTTTCCTGGTCTTCTCCATGTAGATCTCTCCTGTCCTTCCTGCTCTTTCTCCTCCCGTCACTGGGCCCAGTATGTCCCACCCTATTCTCTGTACAGTTCAGCACGGGCTAATTGGCTTGTATTGTCAATACAGAGAACAAATGGTGACATGTTTACACAACCTGAGACAGAACATACTTAAAATAAACATCACAATGCAATGTCTGGATTGAAATCAGATAGTGAGGTAGAGAAATCAGCATTTGTATAAACAAGGGCACACTGTACACAGTCCACAAGAACATTACATTATGCCATGAAAATTGCCACTCCTAGAATCTCAACATTCTTTCCTTTAGCTTCTCATTTCCCTACAAAGTTGTCCTTTGTTAAAATGCTATAAAAGCTCCAAGTTCTAGCCCTGCAACCCCAAGCAGTTACTCATCACTGAGAACTCTTGGATACATGCATAGCTCACAAGATAGAGAATTTTTTTTTCTTTTACTCTTGTTAATCGGCTTCTCTTAGTGTAATTCACTGGTCCTCAGATAACGAATATAACATCAGGAGATACAGGGCTTTTTTTTTTCCTGTGACTAAGCACACATGTAATCAATTCATTCAGAGGAACTCTAAGTTCTTGCCCTCCGTGGTCTAATAATATATTAGTTCATATTCAATAATCAAGCAATACTAAATGTTGGCTATGTGTATCCCCATCTTTTCCCCAAGGTATCCAAGTGGGGTGCACATGCAGAAACCAAAACTAAGCTGCATTTCTTTCATCATAGACTAAACTATTTCCCAATTTCCCAGTCAATATAATAGATGAAGGCTAGAGGGAAGGATGAATGGTTAAGAGCGCATGTCACTCTTGCAGAGGACCGGAAATTGGTTTCCAGCACCCACATCAGGCAGCTTATATCCTCCAGGTGATCTGACACCCACCTACCTGCTGCTGGATTCTGCAGGCCTGCACGCGAGCGTGCATGCGAGCGCACGCACGCACACACACAAATTCACACTCACACACACACTCATGCAATCTTTTAAGGAAATTGTGTTTGCTACCACTAAAACAGCACATCCATTAATATTCGTAGTAATCAATCATAAGTTTGAGAGCTGATATCATGGTAATGTATTTTTTTTCTGATCAGTATAGTGTCCTAAGAAGTCTGAAAACCAAAACTTGTTAGATTGGCTAAATGGCTTGGTACAGTATTACATATTCCCCCCCCCTCTTTTTTTTTCTTTGTTTCCCTCAATCAGCAAATTCTGTTGAATCGATGTGAAGACTTAAAGGAATAAGCCCCTGCAACTTCAGCTCTCCATTTGGAAACATCTTGGCCTGCCTTTCCTTCAGCTCCCTGGGAAGACAGATCGCATCAGCTAAAAGCCATATATCAAGTGCTGCTGTGGCTATTATGGTTTCACGGAGAGCAATCTGTCGAACAGCCAAATGCCCTTCAAAACCGAGTTTCCAAAAAGACTCAGGATTCTCTGAATTGTCCCCACACTGAGGCTCAGGTGATGAGTTGCTCTGTGTGTCCAGCCTGTATCTCAGAAAGTCTGAGCCCATCGGAGTCTATCACTGATACCACCACAGATGAACCCACGAGCTCTATTACTTATTGGGTTCTGGTGCTCCCTCGGGGGCAGCAGCGAGGATTGTATATGTGGAATCTCACTTTATCTTCTCAACACACTTCACAGGAAATGTTTGGTGATTACCCTGGGACCCAGTGGCCTGAGGGCCAAGGAAACAAATCAGTGCTCTTCTCAGCCTTTCAGTAGAGAAGTTTCTTCCTATATCAGATGGGAACAAATACAGAGACGCACAGACAATATGTAGACAATGTACATGAGAGTCCTCAGAATACTCAGCCCTCATCAGGATGTCTCCATCAAATCCCCCCCCCCCCACAGGACTCAAGGAACCCTGCAGAGGAGGAAGTGAAAAGAAAATAAGAGCCAGAGAAGGATGGAGGACACCGAGGAAACAAGGCCTTCTAACCACAACAGGACCCATGTACCTATGAACTCACAGAGCCTGAGGCAGCGTGAAGGGATCCTGAATGGGTCTGCCCCAGATGAGGTCCTAGAGCTGAAAGGAGAAGTAGACATGTGCCCTCATCCCTAGCCCACAAGCTATTTCCAAATGATAAGCATTTGCAAATGGAAATTTAGTTTTCTCCAGGAGAGTCTCACTGGGCAAATAAACTACTCTTAACAGTAAGCTGCATACCCAGCAGTAGATGCCAACAGAAAATGAACTTAATGACACCTTCGGAGGTTCTTTGCCTCATAATGTCATTTCGGGACTCACCCCACGCCCCCCCCACACACACACACACTACAGGTTTTGAGTATATATTATGGCTTCCAGTCTTGTGTTTTTATGGGATTCCGGAGCGGATCTCTGTTTCTTGTGCCTTTTCTTGGACCTTTTCCTTCTGTTTGTTTTGTCCTATTCTGATTTATTAGCTTTTCTTTCATCTTATTTTATTTTATTATTATCCCTTAGAAGACTGTTTGTTTTCTAATGGGAGACAGAAAGGCTATGGATTCTGAGGAGATGGGAGTTGGAAAGGAGCTGGAAGGTGTAGAGGGAGGGGAAACAATAATCTGAATATATTGTAATGGGGGGGAAGTCTATTTTCTTCTTGAAGATTTATTTATTTATTTTATATATATGAATGCTCTATCTGCATATACATCTGCAGGCTGGAAGAGGGCATCAGGTCTCAGTATAAATGGTTGTGAGCCACCTATGGTTGCTGGAAATTGAACTCAGGACCTCTAGAAGAGCAGACAGTGCTCTTAACCTCTGAGCCATCTCTCCAGCCCTATATTTTCTTTTTCTTTCTTTCTTTCTTTCTTTCTTTCTTTCTTTCTTTCTCTCGTTGTTGTTGTTATTTGTTTCATTTTGTTTTTTGAGACAGGGTTTCTCTGTGTAACAGCTCCACTCTGTAGTCGAGGCTGGCCTCGAACTCACAGAGATCCGCCTGCCTCTGCCTCCCAAGTGCTGGGATTAAAGGCATGTGCCACCACTGCCCAGGTCTCATATTTTCAGTAAAATTTAAAAAAAAATTGTTTGGTTGCAAATGGGAAAGATGCAGTCCACCAAAAGTCTTTCCTATAAAAGGAAAATAATGGATTCACGTCCAGTTAGTTGAGCACATGGCTGCTTCTACAATATACACAAAGTTATCCAGACTTCATCTCTCCATTCTAAGTTGCTCAATTATCAGGCTAATCTCCGTGTCATTGTGAGATGAATGCTATTACCTTTGCATTAACATCTTATCTATTAAAAAACTGCTATGGACTGAACTGTGTCTCCACAAGTGCATGTTACGTCCTAACCCTTTCAGAACAACCTGAGTGATGGAACCTTTAGGGTATGAGATTAAATGAGCTTGTAAAGTCAGGCCCTACTCTGATGACCTGTGGCAGATGAAGGGGACAGAGGAACTCGCTCCTCTTTTTACCTTGTAAGGACATGGTGAGAAGGCAGCCGTCTTCAAATTTTCAAAGGGATCCTCACCATACACCAACATCACTAGCTCCTTGAGAATGGGCTTAGCCTCTGGAGCGCTACAAAATAATTTCGTTGCCTGAGCAACCCAGTCTACAGCCTTCTGTTATGCCAAAAACACAGGCTCAACCAACTGATGAATGCACGAGCCTATGGTTGTTTCCCCAGCAACCTGAAGGAAAGGTCCCAGTGGTGGCTCTGACCTTGTTCATCCCACATACCCACCACTGGACCCAACCATTGTAACAAAGGTCAACAAGCCTGATTACCTTCTGATCCTTGAGCTGGAACATGCAGTCAGCCTTACTCCAACTGTGTGAACCAAAACTAAAGAGAGGCCTTGCTATCAACAACAACAAGATGAAAAAAGTGTTACTAAGAGGAAGGGGGAAAAAACTATGCAGAAGAAACAAAACAGCGTCTAGAAACTTCCTCAGACACTGCCATCCCTCCCCCAGATGCATGGAAACTAAGACTGGGGGAGGGTAAGCCTGCGCTTAAAAGCAAAGAGCTCTGCCTGATAGACCTGGGATCAACCCAGTTGCCATGTCTGAACTCAGAGCTACGACATGGTGCATCCACCAACTCCCTCAACATGGGCTATAGTGATGTTTGAATTGTCTTCATAGCAAAAAATCTGATTTCCCTCCATCATTTACAATTTCTCTAGAAATCAAAATTTAGCTTCTTAGAATGCTAACTAAGTAATATGATTTTTTTTTCTTAATAACTGTTCCCAAAAGATTTTTTAAAATGCTCCAACCAAAACAAAAAGAAAGTAACTTTTCTGGATGGGGTCAGTGGTTCATTCATCCCAATGGCTTCTAAGTAATGCACATGGGGTCTAATTTGCCCCCTTATTGTTACACAGTCCTAATTAGCACTTCCCAAGCATATCAGGGCTCTTTCATCCACGGAGTACATCAAAGCATTTCCAAACCCATACGATCCCTTAGCTTACTATTCTCTAGAAAAAGTGGTATTTCTTATTTGTCCTAAACAGTTTTCCATTATTCAATAATCCACCAACTCAAATTTGTGCTGTCCATGTGCTTCTGGGTATGAACCCATCCATTGGTGCATGATTGACTAACCAGAGGGCCCATGAACCCCTTCTGCGGCATGCTGTAAGGCTGATTGGCTTGCTCCACTGCAGGCCTCATGCAGCCTCTGAATTCAGCTGCTGTGGGTTCATGGGCTCAGTAGTTCTGTTATATCCAGATTGCACTTTTTGCTCTGCTCCTCATCCTAAGCATTCTGAACTTAAGCTACCAAGGTGACCCTCCCCCAGGATTTGGTGAAACAGTATCTATTGGTATCCACATCAGACTGAGAATGATCTTTTAGATTACTTGGGCATCTATCTCCCTATGCATCCCTTTTTTTTCCCAGGCTAAATCTTGGACCATTAAGCCTATTAGCCTATGCTCATGAGGAATCCATCCTATAAAACTGCTTTCATCATCGCCCAAAACAGGCTTCCAGGAGGTGGCCCTAGACAATCTCAACATTTAGGGTCTAAATCAGTTAAAAACACCATTCTCCAAGGGGTGAAAGAAATGGCAGAGAAGACAGAAGTGGCTTGCTAAGTAGTATGTAGTTGACGGCTAGGGGGAGTGCACAGCCTATGCATGTATCATAAGGTTGTATTCTGCAGTAGAGACTTCAGTCTGGGATGCTCAGGGAACATGTCAGAGAGCTCAGTTTTGAGCACTGCCCATGTCTACTACGTTTATTGTACTCTGCCTCAAGAGCACTAGCCAGTCAAAAATCCATTCCTTCTAGAAACATTTGATGAAGACTTTTAAAGAGAGAGAAAAAGAGCAATAATTAAAAGTTATTAGATTGTTTAGTGTCTGTAAACAAGGCAAATAAATGAGTCATTTGTCAGGAAAAAAAAACCTTTGGTTATTAATGCTTACCAGAAATTACTCAAGTGTTTTATTTGGGATAAAAAAAATAACATCATCTAAAAGCATTCTCTTCTTTTTTGTAGTAGTAAATTTAAAGATGATGATTATAGAACTCATATGGCAATGTTAAGATTTAGAGACAGTGTGGCACAGTGGTTCTGGGTGTCAAATTTCAACCAAACAGACTTCGGTATTTAACTTTAAGCTTTAATTTATTTGTGTGTAAAAAAAAAAACCAGTAGTGATAATTATATTTGGGAGAGCAAAAACTGACAAACACTACCTCGTTCTTAACATTTTCTCTGAATTTTTACAATCAATCACTTAATAGTAATCACTTCTGTCAAAATATGCAGTCGTGTGTATTATTAAAATTTATTATTTAAGTAAAATTATTTAAAATTTGTCACAGCAATCAAATATATATATCTCCATTTACCACACACCACTTCAAGGTCCTGGAGTAAGTTTAAATTTTAACAAGTATTTAGATGCCAGGATTTTTAGGCAATGTATTTAAAACATAAAGTTTCTCCACTTTCATAGAAGTCAAATCAAAGCCTTAGGAACCAATTTGTTTCTGAATGGTTTTTATATACCAAAAAAAAAAAAAAAGCAAAAGAATTGCTCAATACCCCATTGCTATGGCAATATGCTAAATGAAATAGGGACAAAGAAAGTCACTCTAACGCTCAGTTGCTCAGAGTTCTTGATCCATCTTTGTCTCCTAAATGGACTGACTGCTACCTAGTTCCTGGAACTCTGTGTCACCACTGAAAATTCAGACCAACTCAACAAAAAAATATATACTTTGTTACTTGGTTCTATTTTCAAGCCTGGGTCTGAGGACCACAGAAGGCTGAGACTAGTGGGCTTCTTTTAAGTTGTGAAGCATTCTGTCACATGACTAAATAAAGAGAAAGTTCATGGCATTGTCTAAGCACTCGAGGAGTACCCTGGGCAGCCAGGGCAGAAGCATTGCCAGGCCTCTGTAGACTCATAGCACGTTTATGTGAGTAGTCACCCTGCTCAAAAAAAAAAAGCAGTTTCAGTACTTTAAAGTATAAGATAAAAGAAGTTTTAATCATAGCATAACGGTTGTATTTTCAGGACAAGGTCTGACACTTTTCTGCTTCAGAACTGATAGCTCTTCTTCACTTATTCAACACTCAATCCATGCCAATTTTAATTATGTGTTTGATAATCTGGATCAGACCAGGAGATCCACTTTCTCAGGGCACTGGACAACATTAAGCAGCATTTAAATACTTCCGAACAATGCTAAAATCATTAATGTTAACGATGTATCCGAATCAAATGACACTTTAGTTTTTCCCATTAAAAAAAGATATCAGGGCGTGGGGTGATTTGACTCCCTAACTGACAATTGTTACACCCTCACTGGTGCCTGGTGGCCTTGAGCAAAGAACAAGCAACCAAGAAGCTAGCTAGATTTCCCTCAAGCACTTCACCAGATGCTTTGAGAAAGTGACACAGCGATCACAGTTGCCTGCCGCCAAGGAATAAATCTAGCTCCTGAAGCCGTAGTCACAGCTGTGACTATTTCAAACAACGCGAATCAGACTTTTTATTATCACAAGCCTTGGGGAAATCAGAATGATACTGCAATTGCTTCTACCCAGACCAGAGGAAAAGCACTTCTCTTGGTGGCCCAGCACAGGGACTATTGTAATGGGTACAAAGGGTACAATGTTATAATTGGTATGAACACAATCCTTCAATTGCATGAAGTTCTGCTGTGATTGGTGGAAGCGTTCTGTGCACATAAGCAGACTATTGAGCTCATTTTGTGAGCTGTCCAATAGACACTGTCCTCTGTTCGCCTACTGGTATTGCAACACTAGACCTAATAAAAGGCTTCTCCTAGTGGGTTTGTTTTGGGTTTGGTTTTCTTTGTTTATTTGTTTTGCCCACTTTTGTTCTTCATCACTAGCAGAGCAGGCTAAAGTGGCAATATGCAGGTAGGAAGGAGCAGGGAGGAAAGCAACAATGCTGGCATCCCCAACAGCAGTAGCAATAGTAGTGACAGCAGAGATGGGGACAGTAGCAGCATCCCTGCCCGGCGTCAGTAACAGTGACCATGGCAACAATGATGGGGGACAACGGGACTGTTGTTGAGAAGCTCAGAGAGCTGGTTGACCTTAAGGACCTAGAATCTCAGACATCTCATGTTGAGAAGCTAACACTAGCCGCTATCAAGGGCAAGGGAACTTCATAAACAAGGGCTGAAAACTTTTATGCTGGATGCTGTCAATTTGGAGACACCGGGGACAGGCAAGGTGACTCGTGGATAAAGGTATTTGCTGTGCAAACCTCATACAAACCTGATAACCAGAGTTTGTTCCCCGAAACCCATATTAAAGTAGAAAAGAGTTAACTCCACAGTTTTCTGCTGCCTTCTGTACATGCCTTCTGTGTCACGTAAGTTTGCAGGTGCACACATGCATAATAATAATAATGAAGAAGAAGAAGAAAAAGAAGAAGAAGAAGAAGAAGAATTAATAATAATGTTTCTAACTTTTAAAAAATGAGAATCTAAAAATGTAGGTCCCAAATTTTTAACACTGGCATCTCTTCAAAGCCAGGGAATCCTGGTACCTAGACTCAAAGGCTATAATATTTAGCATCTTCCCAAGGCCAGAAAATACCAATTCCTTGGCATGCACAAGACTTTCTGTACTAATGCCTCCCTCTGTTTTGTTTATGTTTTTAAGACAGGGTCTTATTACATAGCCTTGGATGACCTGGAACTCACTATGTAGACAAGTCTGGCCTAGAACTCACTGTATAGACCAGGCTGGATGGAAAGCAGTGGGGTTAAAGATATGAGCCACCATATCTGGGTTTATATAGTGAAATCCTAGAGACAGAAAGAGAGAGAGGTTCTTGATACCACTCTTTGCTGCTAGAAGTTGGGGGTCAAAAACCTAACAAGTGCCAACCCTGGAAGCAAAATGATCCCAGAAACCAGAGCCATAATAGTCTAAAGCTTCTATAAGGCTATGGGTTGGGATTTCAAAAGAAAGCTATGTCTCCCTTGCTTGAAGCTGTCCATCTCCAGGCCAGGATAGTGCCTAGTAGGCAAAATTCAAATGCAGAATTGTTCATAACATATCTGATCATAATTGATTACTTGAAGGCAAAATGCAACAGATGATTAAGCAAATGGTTTTATTTAGGCCACTATAATAGGGGGATGTTCATTAGTAAAAGAAATGAAGACCAAGGGCAACCCTAGTTAGGTTGCCGTCAGCAAGAGTGTCTTAGTTAGGGTTTCTATTGCTGGAAAGAGACACCATAACCACAGATGTAGAGGATGTAAATGCTTTTCTTTTGATCCCGTGGGTGGGGTGTGAAACAAGCTTCTGAGAGATCAGGTGATGTTTGTCCACTAGAAGAGGAACCGCCTCTTGTGGGAACATAGTCTTTACCAACTGATAAAAATGTCAGTATGGACTCAGAGAGGAGATATATATATATATACATATATATGTGTCCAAAACAAGAGGCTGGGCTTTTTGGACTTGACATAATTTCTTATTGTTTGGCTGTTCATTGCTCCCCTTTGAGATGCTCCTAGAAAGAACCTCTTCAGTGAATGCTTTGAAATATCGGCGGCTGCTGTTCCGGGCTCTGGCTGCTGCAGTTGCAGTCTGTTACATTAAAAATGTATCGGTTCAGCTTATGGTAGCTAAATAAAGACACAGAGTCTGAAGCATACTTTAAAGATGTCAGCTCTATACTGGGCAGAGATCTAAACTAATACAAATCAACTCCTAAACTATAATTAACCAACTACTCTAAACTGATATATGATACATATACCCCAAGCATTTGCACTAAGATTCTTCTCCAGCCATTTCTCTCCTTTGTCTTCTTACCCAGTCAACTGTCTTTCTCCTCAACTGCCAAACTTGTTCTTCCTACCCCCAGCAAGCCCCGCCTTCCACTTCCTGTCCTTCTGCCCAGCTGATTGGCTAAACAGTGCTTTATTGATAGATGTTACATCCACTCAGCATTCCTCCACAGCAGTCACCTTTGCTGAATTGCTGGTTTGGTCTGCTGGAATCCTGCCAACTATGCCGGTGGAATCACTCCAAGGACCTGAGTCTAACAAGGTCGACTTCTGCTGTTCCCATTCATCTCTTTTCTCTCCTATCTAGGGTGGGTGAGTTGGAAGGGAGGTATAAGCATTAAAGAGCCCCAAATAAAGTAGATTTTAAAAAGTTCAAAGCCTACTTAAAAAGTTCACAGCAACTCTTTTTCACTATATTTTTTATAAATTTATTTGATTTTATATTATGTGCATTGGTGTGAAGCTGTCAGATCCTCTAGAAGAACAGCCAGTACTCTTAACCGCCATGATATCTCTTCAGCCCCCTCAGCAACTTTTATAAAGGACAATGCTTAATTGGGGTTGGCTTACAGTTCAAAGGTTTAGTTCATTATCATCGTGGTAAGAAACATGGCACTGCAAGCAGACATGGTGCCAGAGAGGGAGATGAGAGTTCTAAATCTTGGTCTGCAGGCAGCAGAAGGAGACTGTGTGCTACACTGGGCGTAGCTTGAGCATGTGAGACCTCAAAGCCCTCCTCCACAGTGATACACTTTCTCCAACAAGGCCATACCTCCTAATAGTGTGGGCCAAGCATTCAAACACATAAGTCTATGTGAGTCATTCCTATACAAACCACCACAAGAAGTTCCCTATCATGCCTATTGTGGTCTGGTAGGTCAGTCAGGTCCTTATAGTCCCCACAGATTTGCTGATCTAGTATCTTTTTGTTTTTTCATGTGTTACAACCATCCTTTCACACTCTAATTTCTTGTCTGTGTAATGCATTGTACCTGTCTACATTTAGAGGCTCGCCTATCATTGGAATCCATTAGCACAGCTTCTAAATTTTCCCAGCAGTTGGTACTCATCAATTTACTTTCTCCATAATAGCTCAGCATTAGCTGCAGGTGTGGGAGACTTCGCTGGGCAATCCTGTCTCTGAATCATTTATAGGGTATTAAATAAGATTGGCACAGGCAAATCCCTGAGGATTCTAACAGTGTTTACCCTTTTCCTGCCTAACAAATGTGCGTTTCTACTCATTTTGCTTCCTGTCTCTAAGCCAATTCTACATCTGTAACAAAATATCCTTACCCATCCTATGGTGACAACCGGTCCCATTAAGCTGCACTTTGGAGGTTTTATAAAGCCCAAAATGCCACCAGGGGACAGGGGGTAATTCATAGTGTGTTGATGTGACACCATCCTCCTCAGTGTGACATTTAAGAACCATTTAACCCAAAGGTTAAACATTGTCCCCACAGACATTCAAGCACGACAGATGGGCAGCATATCTGGGGTGCAATAGAATACTTGGAGCCTGAATCTCACCGAGAAAAATATGTCAAGTCATATTAGCCTTAGATTAGTAGAAGCGGTTTCAGAGTCCCCGTGATTTTGGTTTGAAAATGTATCCTCTTAGGAATGGTGCATCCTTCCGGGTAAGGCTCTGCACACTGTTTTGTAGGAAGCTTGGAAGACTTTGCAAAACTCAAGTTCTTTATACACATGAATCAACCATGGTTTGATTTGCCCCTGACATGAATTTGGCCTATTTAGTTCTTCACTATGTAACAACGAATATTCAATATCTATTTAATACACAGGCTTTTTTGCTATCCCTATCCCTACCTCACAACCATTAAGCTTCTCTCGCCGTGATGTAATTGCTTGCCTATATACTTCTGTATTGCCTATTTGTGGCAAGGAAAGTGTTGAATCCATCTCTAGATCATTAGAGCCTGAGTTATATATAGCAGGCGCGCACTACATACACGAGTGCATGAATAAACAAGGCGCACAGCACTTTCCCCCATACCTACGTCACTATGGCACTTGAAGGAGGAAGTGGAAGGAGGCTGGCTTTGAGGAAGGCTGACCAATAATGTTCTTTGTGTTTTGACTTGAGAGTGGCAAGAGCACATAGCTGGGCAAAAACACATATTTGCACCTGTTTAGTAGTAAGTTTCTAAGCCCATTTCTCTGACCCCTGATAGCACTGCCCAGGAGAAGAGCAAAGGTTTTCATGCCAAATCTGTGTTTATTTCCCTGGTCTTCAATAGCAAAGCACCACAGACTTCTGGGTGGCTCAAACAATAAATATCTGTTTCTCGAAGGTTTGGGCTCTGAAAGGCCAAGGCTAAGGAAACTGACAGGCATGGTCTGCCCCAAGACTCTGCTCTTTGGCTGACAGCTGTCTTCTTACTGTGTTTCATGTTTCTAGTATTTTCCTTTTTCTTTCAAAAGGCATCATTGTAGGATTAGGTTTCCATCCTGACGTCTCCATTTAACCTTCATGACCTTTTAAAATGATCTATCTCTGTTGTTTTAAATGAAAACCCCTGATTGTTCTATTTTACCAATAAAGACACAGGAGCCAGATGCTGGGGTAAAAACTCTGCTAACTTGGAGAGGCAGAGAAAGCACCCAGATGACCTTCCTACTCAGCTCACATTCTGACTGGCCAGGAAGAAAAGGCCAAAAACAACAACAACAACAAAAACAACAACAACAACAACAACAACAAAAACCAAAAAACCAAGGCCAAAGTCTTGCTAGCTCAAAGCCTGAAAAGCCAAAGGTCAAGGAGCTGAGGAGCTCAAGAGCTAGAGTGCTAAGAGCCAAGCTAAAATCTCAAGCTAAAGTAGCGCCTTCTACTTCTAAACACCGTCTTAAGTACCCCTCAACTCAAAGTCCCTCCTACTCTTTAATTCCTGTCAGCCGACTTCTTGCTCTGCCTCTTGACCTAGGGTTAACTTTATTAAATCCTGTGTACAGAAAGCTCCTGGATTAAAGGTATGTGTTAGGGCTCAGCCACACCAAACAAAAGACAGGATTTTACATTTCACAATCTCAGGGATCACACTAGCATCAAAGATCCGGAAACACATCTCCAATGGGGCAACAGTGTGGGTTAGGGCTTCCATGTATGAATTCGAGGGAACATATTTCAGTATAGAACAGTATTCTGTATTCCACCCACAGCCTCCAGGTCTAGACTCTAGAATGACTGTCTCCTTTCCCATCCCAGTCCCTGCTTAAACCAAAGGAGTGCTCTCACTTTCAGAAATGTTTCAGTGCATTTGCTTCCATCCACTCAGTTACCAGTTACTTACTGTCCACTGTATGCCAGTCCCTCGAGATACATCCATAAGCAAAGACACAAAGATGCCTGATCTCAGTAAGGTACCATGATGGGGAGGGGAAGACAAACCATAAGCAGAAGAAAGCTTTAAGTAATCCATAAGAACAGAAAAGAAAAGTCTGGAGAAATGGTTCAGTGGTTAAGAGCATTACTGCTCTTCCAGAAGACCAGGGTTCTATTCTCAGTAAACACAAGTCATCTCACAACTGTCCATAACTCCAAGATCTGACACCCTCACAGACAGAATACAAATGCACATAAAAATAAAAATAAATAAAACAAAAACAAGCTAGCAAAAAGAACAGAAAAGACAGTAAGGGAAAATAAGGAGACACTTTGTAATAATCCAAGAAAGAAGCATCATTGAAAAAGTGACATTTTATTAAAGAAACAAAATAGATAATTTAATTTGTTGAAAAGTGACCCAAGGAGAAGGCTCAGCGTGTAAAAACACTTGATTTGAAACCAAAGGGACCTGAGTTCAGATTCCCCAACAACCATGCATAAGCTGGGCATAGCCAGTTGTATTAATAATCCGAGAATTGGGAGGGTGGGGTTGGGAATTTTGAGAACTCACTGGCCTAACCAAAATAGTGTGCTTCAAGCTCATTAAGAAACTTTGTCTCAAAAAATAAGGTAGAGGGGGGCTGGAGAGATGGCTCAGAGGTTAAGAGCAGTTTCTGCTCTTCGAAAGGTCCTGAGTCCAATTCCCAGCAACCACATAGTAGCTCACAACCATCTGTAATGAGATCTGGTGCCCTCTTCTGGCCTGCAGGCAGAATACTGTATAAATAAGTAAATAAGTCTTTAAAAGATATTAAGGATCTTTAAAACAAAAATAAGGTAGAGAATGATTGAGAAAAGTCTTTTGCTGGGCTCTGCATGTGTACACACAGGCACCTGCAACCACACCAACACATGTACGTGAGGCACACACGCAGGCACACACAATGTTTGAAACTGTCTTCCCTTAGCCTCGCCAAGCATCTCCCGTCCAGCTTCCCAGATGTGGCCAATTTTGTAGGGCTGATTTTCCACTTTACCTTAGGGTAACTCACTGCTTCATTTTAAAGGTAGACTGCTCTGGGATAGTAAAATTATTCCAGAGAAAAAGTCACTTTGGGTAGGACTTCCAGTGCCAGTGCCTTCCCTGCTGGGGGGAACTACTGGACAGACACTTGTTGAAGCAGAGCCAAGGTTATCAGTCTTCCCTTACCTGCTCTCGTCCTCCATCCCACACCAACATAGCATCAATGCCCTTCCCAAGCTGGACTAACATCTAGATAGACTTCTTTCTGACTATTGGCCCCTCACCTATCTTTTCTTAGAGGATTTACTTTAGATCTGCTGTAAATTTCTTTCTCATCCCAACTCAAGAACTTGGGAGCCAGCTCTCTGAGATAAAATTATCAAAAGTCATCTCCTAGAATCTGGGGAAAGGTCAACCCTCATTTAGACAAACACAGATGACCTAACCACTTGGATGAACATCCCTTCTAAAACTCTCCACTGCTTGTCCAGTAGCCAGTGTACCCCAGCATTCAACACCCTCTTGCCTTTTGTTTTAGTGGAGTTGACTTTAATCTTTGCCCCTTATTGCACCAATCTGTACTTGGGTTAAAACCGCTTTAAGTCAAAGTCTTCCTTGTCTAGGATAAGGAGAGATGGGAAGTTTAATACATTAACAGCTATTTTACCTTCTTGAATATGTGCTAAAAGCTTAGGTCAAATCCCATAATAACTACCTAGAGGCCAGTGTATCCTGATTGCATCTGCAGCCAATGGAAAAGCAGTAATTATCCCTTCTAACGAACTGTCCGCCTGCCCCAAAGCTGTACCTGCTAACGTTGCCCTGCTCATCTTCTCCATAGCGAATGCTGGCTCAAGATAGACACCATCCTGGTTTTCTCTATCACATCTTTATTATAAAGATGTGCTTAGCTTAGGATCTAGCAGACATTTTTCTAAGTGTTACAATAGCCTTGCTAGTACAAGTTAAAAATGCTACAATAGCCTCGCTAGCACAAGTTTAAAAAAAAAAAAACTTATCATGATATCTGGTCCTTTTTCTAGCTTACATCTATAACAGCTCAATAGATTCTTTTATCTAAAGACCCCTTAGTGTTGGGTGTGCATCTTTCGCATGTGTCTAAGTCTACCCAGGGAACAACTTTTCTATATCCTCCTCATCAGAGGCCTCCTCTTCTTGAGACTCTGAACAATGCCCAGCCTGTTTTTCACAGGCCAAGAGATGTTTCCTTCTGGGCCACATTTCCCAGCTGCTATTGTGTAACTTAACTAACAGCCTGAGTGACACACTTGAATTCCTTTTCATGAGCAGATAAACTGAAAAACAGATTAAAAATTGCATTCTTCTACATGAAGATGCACTCTTCTGTTACCTCTTCTTAAAGTTTACCTTACACAGAGTTCAAGTCACTGTGTGTGCACAAACAACTCCATCCTGAGTTCTAATATCCTGGTCAAAATAAATAATTTCTGCCTTAGCAAAGAAAACATATGAAAGAGAAATTCTCATCCTGGCTGTGCCACTAAAGCTGCTTATGTTAAAGAAGCT
The DNA here is from genome assembly GCF_964271855.1 of Acomys minous. Taxonomy (NCBI): domain Eukaryota; kingdom Metazoa; phylum Chordata; class Mammalia; order Rodentia; family Muridae; genus Acomys; species Acomys minous. Next base: position 25,360,125 of record NC_140484.1, read on the forward strand.
GTTACCTTGCTCTGGGCACGCTTCTCTAACAGATTAATGGGGATGCGGAGTGAGAACACAGCTTCTCCATTCCTTATTCTTGTATCTCACTAATTGCCAGGTTAAATAAACTGACTCCCACCTTGAGGTGGACCAAAGCCAAGCTCCTCTGAGGAGAATAGTTACACAGTCACGGGTCCCCTGTTGCTATATTGATCAATTTCTGTGTTTAAATTTTGCAGATGTAGAGGTAAGAATGCAGTGTATTGCAATAGTGTGCAAGCATAAGGGAAAATACGCAACCCCACTAGTGACTAACATTTGTAATAATCCTACTGGTATGTACCTTATTGCTACACTAACTCTAAAACTAAAATATTTTGAATCATAGTAGGATGATATATAGTATGAGGGAACTGAGTAAGAAAAATAAGAATTTAGCAATGAGTAATTTTTCATCGTGTACCTAAAATATATTCACCTGCAAATGTGGGGTTTGCATAACTTATGTAAAAAAAAGGAGAGCAGCCCCACCCCCACCCTTTGAGTCCTTCTCTTCTGCAATAAGCATAGCATTGGCTGCCCTCGAGTTTCTCCAGGACTCAGCCCCTCACTCACTTCTATTCTGTTGTGCAGGAGAGGACAAGGATGACAAGCCAGCGCGAGAGTCCAGTCTGAGAGACAAGGAGGGGGGAAACTTGTTTTGGGAGTTGAGTAGAAATGGAAGTAACTTCTGACAAACCGTGAGGATTATTTTAAAAGGGGCAAAGTGTAGGTCTGATATGAGTTCCGCTACATGTTAGAAATAAGCATGTGCTGGTGATTCTAGCTCTTGGGAGGCAGGGTCCCCAAGAGAGTGAGTTTAAAGCCAGCCTAGGGTATATAGCAAGATCCTGTCTCCAAAAGGAGGTTGATAGGGATGAGGGAGATAGCTCACTCAGTAAAGTGCTTCTTGTACAAGTACAAGAACCTAAGTTGGATGCCAGTGCACAACAAAAGTTGGGTGTGATGGTGCAGACTTGTAGCATAGGATAGCGAGGTAGAGACAGGTGGGGCTTACTGTTACTGACCTCCACCCAGCCTAGTCTAATTCATGGGCACTAGGCATCAGTGAGAGATCCTGTTTTAGTTAAATTAAAGAAAAAGAAAAAGTAGAAGAAGAAGAAGAAGAAGAAGAAGAAGAAGAAGAAGAAGAAGAAGAAGAAGAAAAGTCCTAAGGAATCACCCAAGGCTGACATCTGGATTCCACACAGATATGCACACATAAGCATGAATCTGCACGCGCGCACACACACACACACACACACACACACACATACACACACACACACACACACACACACACACACACGGAAATATATAAATGAATATATAAGGGTAATAAGCCTAAGAAAAATAATTAAAAGGCAGTGAAAAATTTTAAGCACCCGCCTCTGTTTTCTGTCATATCCAATGCTTAAACACTGACTGCCAGTTCTCATCAGCCCTCCTTGAATGCTCTGTTGCCTTAAAAACACCACTCTACAGGTATTGTAAGCACATGCCTGGAATCCATGTCCCAGAGGTGCCTCCAATGACTGTCTCAGCTCTACCAACCCCAGAAAGTGATAATAAAAAGGATGTTAGCATTGGCTTTTCCACTAGTGAAATGAATGCATGGCCTTCCAAACATTCACATTAGAGAGAGACATTGTAAAGGCTCTTTGTGCATTTGTAAAATGAACTGAAAAGATCTAGCAAGAGCAATGGTCTCTGTTTTGGAGTATATACCCAGGCTTTATTCTGGAAAGAACAAGTCCTGATTCAGGGGCCTCTTGTCTCATCTCTATCTGACTTTAAAGTTAGTCGAACCTGCACATTGGGAGCAAATTGATATTTGATAACAGTGCAGGGACACACACTGCGGATGATCTAGTAAGTGTTGGAATAATAGACTATCCACATGTAGAAGGGTAAAAATAAACCCTTAGCTGTATCATCTGCCAAAATCAACTCTAAATGGATTAAGTGCTTAAATATGAGACCTGAAATTGAAACCTCAAGAAGAAATAAGCGCAGAGGGGCAAAGCTCAGAGATTGTGATATAAGCCATGCATTTGGAGATGTGATTCAAAAGCAGAAGAAACAAAAATAGAAATATAAGATTATGTCAAACTAAGAAGCTTATGCACAGAGAAGGAAAGAACCAGAAGCATGAAGAGGCATCGTGCAAAGTGAGAGGAAGTCGCTGAAAATCATCTGTCTGATAAAGGGTTAGTATCTAAAACCACATGAGGAAATTAAACAGCAAGAAAAGCATAACCCATCTTAGAAATGGGCAAAGAATCTAATTAGACACTTCCCCACAGAAAGCATACAAATGGCCAACAGGACTTTCACAAGGTCCTAAGCATCACTGGCCACCAGAGAACCCACATTGAGATATCACCTTATACTGGTCGGATGGCTTTTAAGAAAAGAGTGCAGAGAAAGAGAATCTTGCGTACTGTTACACAGTGTGACCAGCAGTCTCACACTGGATACATATCCAAAGGAGATGCTAGCATCCCTGTGTTGAAGAGTTGTGGAAGAACTACAAAGCTGATCATTCTGAAAGCACGAACGCTTCACTGCAGATATCTGATGAGTAACTAAAAACAGAATAAAACTTTGGCATTTCTGCCTTCAGTGCATATCTGTCGCCTTTGCTTTAAGCTTCAGAAACCTGTTGATCAGTGCACATGATCACACTAATCACTGTAAGGCATCTTCACTTGAACTCGGTTATCTCTTCCCACAAAATGAGAGGCACCAAAACAAGAGTAACTAAGGCAGTGCTGGCCGACTCCCAAATGTCAGCTTTAACAGTGTCCTTCTCCTGATCCCAGGTGCAGCTCTTAGAAGTCTTCTGCTATGGCCTAAAATTTTCCAAGAACAAAGGCAAAGCCTTGCAAACAGACCACATCCTTCCCTGTGATGAGGCTGGCCCTTCTGAGCAGAAGCAATTGTCTCATTAGGGTGAGTTTGTCCCTGCTCCCCAGGATCACAGGCCTCTTACAAAAAAATGTCTTATGGAGCACAGTGAGATTGCCATCCATCCCCTGTGATACAATTTCGCTTACATCCTGGAACTCACTCTGTAGACCAGACTGGCCTCAAACTGCCTGCCTTTGCCTCCCAGGTGCTGGGATTAAAGTCACGTACCACAACCACCACTTGGCTCAAAATATTTTTTTTGTAAGTAATAAAGGATTATTTTCCCAGATATCCTTTCAACTCCCACAGTGACAATGCTTGAGGTATAGACTTGGGCAATGGGTAACAGAACTGAGGTAAGGGTCAACCCTTTCATAACCTGACCAAGACTTGTTGACTGCACATACTTCCAGCCTTCCTACCTCTCATATATAATCTTGGAGTGTGAAGCAAGAAATGAAACACTCAGTGCCTGGTGTCTCCTCAATTCAAATTTACATCAAGCTTGTTTCCTGACATTCTCTGTTACTTTTTCCGTTTTACTTCTGGACCAAGAGGCTGGACTTAATTTATTGGAACTCCCTGAGGCCAAACCTTCCAAAACCTGTGACTCCAGTGACAACTGGAATTGTCACCACTACTGTTCACAATGGCCAAGAAAGAAAAATCAATGTAAGGATCCATCTAGAAAAATGCCTATAAAGAAAATGTGCTGTGTATGTGTGCATGTGTGTGTGTGTTGCATATGTTTGTGATGGAATGCTAGTCTGTCTTTTAAAAGAAAAAAATCCTGTTAATTGTGACAATACTGATGAGATTAGAGGACAGCATTCTGTTTAGTAAAATAAGCCAGGCACAGAAAAGCATGCACCACATGATTTCGCTTACATGTGGAGTGTTACAAAGGCAAACCATAGAAGCAGGGCATACGATGTTGGACCCTAAAAGTTGTAAGTGTAGTTAACTGGGTAAATACTGGTCAAAAGACACAAATTCTCAATCCCACAGGAGGAACAATCTAAATAGACATGTTGGACAACACGGAGACTACAGTTAGCAGTGTGCTATATCCTGAAAAATGCTGAGTAGGTTTAGGTATCCTCACTATTTAAAGATGACTAACCTGCGAGGTGATCGAAACATTAATTGACTTCCTTCAGCAATTTCACAGTGTGCACATGTTTTTAATATGCTACAGAGATACAGCAAGATGTCCCAGTGGTCAAAGGCCTTGCAAGTCTAGTGACCTGAGTTTGATTTTCAGGATTCACACAAAGGAAGGAGGAAACCAACTCCACCCAGTTGTTCCCTGACCTCATATGTGTACCATGGCACACACGTACACACACACACACACACACACACACACACACACACACACACATTCAGGCACACTAATAACATAAGCAAATATGCTATACAGTGAGTCTACACCTTTTTCATAATTTCAAGTGAGTATGAAAGAAAGTAAACATTTTAGCAATAATGCATGATGACTCTAGCTTCCAGAATATCACACTTCCCCCCTCATAACCTGCTATTCCAAGTTCGATCAAAGCCTTGAAACAGAACAGCTGACCATTTGGGAACCATCTTACTACCTGTCAGGACATGGCAGGATTTGTCAGAAACCTAACTACCACCATAATGCACTAGGCAAGTATGAACACGGTGACTACCACCCTCATCGGCTTCTAATCCCAGGCACCCGCTGACATTTACCCACAAGACCTTAATGACTGTGCTTGAGCAGATCAGTTCGGATCATTTCACAGCAGCTTCGCTAGGCATTCCAACTGGCATTCAGAGTCTTGAGGAGCTCCCCTGACTGCAACAGCCCACAGTTGTACAACTTGGCTAGCCCACGTGCGGTGGCTCCTTCCCAAGCCTAGAAACAGTTGCACAATAAGGAAAGACCTCCATGTCTTTTAATCTCCGTTTTGACATTGATCATTCCCATCAATAGCAGATACAGAAACTGACTGCGTTTTTCCAAAGCCAGCCATCCCCATTTCAAATGTGCTATTAAGCAGCGATGGCATAATTGGTGTTAGTAACCAATGGAACTCAACACAAAGGCCCCTAGGAGAGTGGAATGGACTTGGTCTCTTGCCTCACTGTCCAAAGAGGCTCCCCCTGCGCATGCCACAGGAGGGGATGTATTGTCTGGGCAGTGAGGCTGGTTGACTTGCATCTGCCTTGCTTTTCCAGGGAGAAAGGCTCTTAGTGCTGGCTCCTGCTGCTCTTTTCCATGGCAGCTCCTTTCTCTTGCAGCAGGAGCTCTGCCACTGTAGGAGCAGACCAGCTGGAGGCCAGCAAATGGGTTTTTAACTCTCTTTGGGGACCTGGCAGTGACAGGTGGAGGTGCCCACACGAACTGCTAGTTGTATTTCCATGGCAACATGAAGCAATTTAGACAAGCCATGTTAGCCTTAACTAGCACTCCTCCATGGAACAAACGATGTCTCCTCCCTCCCTCCCTCCCCCCCCCCTCAATTTTTAGTGATAGAAACAAAAATATACCTAAAAGCAAAGCTTCTGGAAAAACCATTTGTTCTCACCTGTCTTGTATCATTCCCCAAACTTGACCTCGTGTTTCAGGGCTGGGTCTCTAAAGACATCCTTGTTGACAATAGTATTGTCCAAGGGGATATCCACAAAGTACCTTGTGGGCATGAGGTAATTGTAGTTACAAACTTTTGCAAAGGATCTGACCTTTGACCTTTTTGCTATTTTCTTCTTGCCCATGGCAGCTGCCACTTTCCAGAGATAGTGGTCAATTCCAGCCACCAGGGCATGGCTGTAAGGGTGGTCTGAGGGGCCTTTGTCAACATTCTTCATGACAGCTTTGCGTCCAGTGTAGCATCCAGCCAGGACCAGCACTACTTTCCTGGGTTTCACGAACTTGCCCATTTATTTTGACAGCAAGCAGTGGGCGTCCAGCAGAAAGGTATGTCTCCTTCTTAAGGAGTCTAAAATTCAACTCCAAGCAGTGAAGTAGAAGTTTCTGGTTTCTTGAAGACTTGGTTGTGTTACGTGATTGTGTTTTTTCTTTTGGTCCCAAGTAGGGGATGTGGGAGTGTTTTTCCACTGCTGAAGACAGACTCCTGACCTTTGTTAGAGGAAAACTAATCCATGAGATGGCATGTGATGTTTTGCTAGAAGCTATTTTCTGAGAAGGTGCATGAGGTTGTCTCCTGTGTGGACTCTGAGAGGAGACATCTAGAAGCCCACCACGGACAGTGACACGATGCTTTTGCATTGCTAATACTGGCAACAGTTTCCGTTGCTTTGCTGGTCTTTGTTTTTCAACACTTCACTTCACAGAGAGAAACATCCCCAGTGAACGTCTCTGTGCTGAGTCCGTTGACTCATGCTTAGTTAGTGGAGTTTTGCCATTTCTGCTGGATTGTCCTGCTGCTACTGATTCGTGTTGCTATTTGGTGTTTGCTATTTGACTAGACTACTGGTATCCCAACAATGCAAAGTGAAATCCCCCTAAGAAACTACATCTAAAGAGGTCTACATCCTCCATGCCTATTAGCTTTTGTTTTCTTCTACCTCTGGTCAGTGGCCTGGAAGGGAGGAAGAAGTGTTTAAGAACCCTAAATAAAGTAGGTTTTTGAAAAATCTAAGCCTACAGAGCAGTATTTATTTTTTGAGCATTTACTGCAGGCTAAGAACTACCTTGATACACGTACAAAGAAGGTAAAATAGACATAATCCTTGTCTCTCTATAGACTGATACCTTCTAAAGGGAAATATCAAGGTCCACAGACCTCAAACACACTGGACACTGTATAAACTGTGAATTTGTAAAGCACAAGCTCATCTATTTCCAGTGCTAAGCAGCAGGTGTGGGATGTAGCTTTTCTTATCTATCATTCCTTTATCTACTTAGAAAAGATCTAAAAGGACAGATTAGAATCCTACACCTGTCACCTGGTCCAGACAGAGGTGACCACAGCTGACCCAATGACTATCACCTGATCTAGACAGAGGTGACCACAGCTGACCCAATGACTGTCACCTGATCTAGACAGAGGTGACCACAGCTGACCCAATGACTGTCACCTGATCTAGACAGAGGTGACCACAGCTGACCCAATGATTATCACCTGATCTAGACAGAGGTGACCACAGCTGACCCAATGACTGTCACCTGATCTAGACAGAGGTGACCACAGCTGACACAGTGAATGTCATCTGGTCCAGACAGAGGTGACCATAGCTGACTCAGTGACTGCTATCTAGAAAAGTTGATCTACACCCCAGGACTTTTGTTCACCTTACAACTCTCATCAACCTTCCGGTTTGCCTCCACCTATGCTGCACACAGCTTCAATTCCTCTATTTCTTTGTGTAACCCAAAATGCTACTAAACCCTGGTTTGACACTGATACCGAACATGAATGGTTCCTATGTTTGAGCATAATGAAATTTGTTATTTTTCCTATCAATCCAGTTATTTTACATTTCTTTTATAGACTGAAATTATCAAAACATCATAGGGAAATGAGACAATTTAGCCCTTCACAACAAGTGTCTACAGAAATGGGTGATATGCATAGCCAAGTTATACAGGGATCTATTCATCAAAAGTAGACCTTAACTGCAACCTACTGACCTGGGAAATTCACTGTCCTTACCACACACACTGTCCTCTCACAGGACCCCCCTCCACCTTTCTCAGATTAGGTTTAAGTGATGTGACTTAGGCAAGGAAAAGCTCTCTAAACACAGAAGTCAATGATGGGAACTCCCAAGGGTCTCACTTCCTCTGAACAGCACCCAGATGGGAAGAACATTAGATGTTAATTGCATGTATGACCATGATCATAACAAAAGTGTGTGCACAAGCCCTCTACCTCTACAATGTCTCTGCTGCCTAGGTTAAGTCACAGGCTTTATGTTCAAATGAATAACAGAGATTAACTCACATGAGTCAAATTTGCCAAAACCAACCAGCCTCTCTCCTCAAAATGAAGGAAGCAATGACACCAAGTAACACATTTGCAATTAGCTATCTGCTGTTTATTATCTGCTATTTGCTTTTAATACATCCTGACTGCAGTTTCCCCTCTCTCCATTTCTCCCTCCACCATTCATCTCACCTCCTCTCCCCCCTAGATCCATTCATCCTCCATTTCCCGTCAGAAAAGATCAAGCCTCCCGGTAAGATTCACTGAACATGGAGTAACAAGATACAATATACAATAAGTCCAGGCACAAACCTCATATCAAGGCTGGGTGAGGCAACCCAATAGGAGGAAAAGGGTCCCAAGAGCACATGAAAGAGTCAGAGACACCCCGACTCCCAAGCAGAGTGTGTTAGCAGATACCCTCAAAGTGTGTTTGACTCACAGATTGCTTCCTGAGCATATCCTCTCTAATCTTTAGCAGAAATGTCTTCCTTCACACAGCATCCAGTTGAGGGCACAGCCCAATTTCTTTGAAATTTCCGCCCAATTGCCTACTACAAGCCTAAATTCTTCAAAGACATGCTCTCTAAGACACATCTCCTCTCTTCCCCCACATTTCCCCCATGGTCTATTCTCCGCCTTGAGAGTCAATATTCTCAATTCAGTTTGGGAATAACTGTGCTCCTGGTTGTTATCCAATAGAAACACTGGCAGAGTGGCTGAGTAAATGGGTTCCAGGACCAGCTCTGCCACTCAGTAACACTGAGTCCTTGAATAAGTAAATCACTTCTTTTCCATGAGCTTCATTTCTCACCTGAAAATAAAATAGCAGATACGACTTGAGACAGTCATAAATAACATACAAGCATAAAACCACCTTATTTTTATGAATATTTCAATATTTCCTTTATGGGTATTCATTTGTGCTTTCAGTGATGACACAACTAAATATAAATGAATCCTGAAAACTTGACCCAGTCTAGTGGCTTCCCTTCTGCTGTTTCAGGTTTAAAATGCCATCTCCAAGCGTCTCCTCCATGTCCTCTCAGCTGCAGCTCCCTATACCTAGCACTCAGAGATTCCAGAGCAAAGCAAGAATTAGTTCATATCTCTTGTAGATGGCAGAAAGAAGTGGCACCTTTCATTGTCTATCATAAGGGTCACAGAGGACATACTTACAATAGAAGGCAGGTTGATGAGAGAAAAGCATTATACATTTTTTCCTCAATGTATTATTTGTCATTGGAGCCTTCAGAAATGAGGACCCAGTGACCCATGAAAAACTATTCTTATGCTTTGATTTAAAGAACAGCCAGCCAGTGTAGAAATGTGGTTGTACAGAAACACATGCTCTGATGCAATAGACTGAAAGGGGGCCTGTTTGCTCCCTTGTGACTTGGGCATCATTCCTGCCTCCAGGGACACAGGATCCCTTCTGGAACAGGGGGATCATGACCTCTAAGTCAGACAAAGTAGCTCAGAGAATTTCTTTATGACAGAGAAGTGGGGGAAGGTCGGAATTGTAGCTCCAGATTTTATGGCTTAATTTGGGAGTTCTGGGTTCTATACTTGTCTAAGAGAAGAAAAGAGCAGTACAAAAACAAGGGCTTCTGGGATTTTGTTGATTTTTGTTTCTATTGTTCTTCAAGGATATTGGTCTAGGAATTTTTCTATTGCTTTTCTGATCTGTTTCATTTCTTTCTTTGCTAAGCTTTACTGTGCCTTTCTTTCTGTTAGTTTTGGGCTCCTTTGCCTTTCTGCCCTGGCTTCTTTAGTTGTAAAGTTAGTGTTTTTATATTTTAGTACAGGCACTGACTACTATAAAGTTCACTCTTGGAACTACGTCTGCCAATCCTTTTCATTGTAGTGTGTCTTTGGGGTCCTTAAATTTCTCTGGTAACTTGATCGGTCAGGAGTACATTACTTTTTCCATACATTTGTAAATTTTTATTTCCTCCTTGTTACTAAGTTCTTGGTGTCTGCTCTTGTGACAGGAGATGCTTGCAATATTTTAGTTTCCTTAAGTTGGTTAAAACATGTTTTGCATTGTAACATACAATAAATTGTGGAGGATATGGTGTGTGCCCGAGAAGACTGTTCATTTTCCTAGGTAGACTGTGTGTATGTGCCTGTTAACTGTATTTGGCCTACAGTATATTTCAAGTGTGGCAGTTATTTTTAATACTTTTGTCTTTTCACTTTAGCGGTAGGGTATAAAGAACTGCAGTATCAGGATACTGTGAACATTACTGCATACTTACCTTTGCCCATGACTTTCATATTTTCATGTGTTCTCCTACTGCTAACTCATGCATTATCATCTGAGCTTAGAGGGTTCCCTTTAGTATTTCTTGTAAGAAGTGTCCAGTGATGATAAAACCTCTTGAACTTTGTCTAGGAAAGTCTTTACCTCTTATTTCTTGAGGGTTTTCCCTCCAATACTGTGAATATATTATCTTGCCCTGCTGGAGTAGGAAATCATGACAGCAAGCAAGTAGTGAGGAAATGATGACCAGCTCATGGTAGGCACTGAGTGGAAACGGCGGGGGTGGGGGAGGCAAGACAAGACATACACTCTCTTCACCCTGCAAGACCTCAACCCCTAAAGTATCCATGACCTCCTGATAGTCTATTAAACTATCAACCTATAAATGAATCAGGCCACTCATGAGGTCAGAGCTCTCATGAGGCAATTATCTCCAAAAAAGCCTCTAGCTCTGCTCATGGCTGTGTTAGAAACCAAGACGTCCGTACACAAGCAAAGGGGAGACATTTAAATGCAGTGAGATGCGATGGAGACAGGCCGTCAGAAAGCATACCCATGCAGCCACGGCAGGGTCCTCAACTGTCTTTTCTCAACAGTGAGAAGCTGGTTTGGATGTAAAAAAAATGAAATGACTTTTCTCTGCTGCTAATTGTCCCAGGAGACAGCGTAATCTTGGTGACTGCAGGCGTCTCATGAGGTTAAACAGAAACCAGCTCAGACACACCCGGAAATGCGGACAGCATATAAGGCACTTACCTTACAATGTCTTTCCTCCCATGTGGAAGAACAGTTGCGTCTCTAGCTGCTCTCAGTTGCAGTGGTAACAGCTCCACAGCTGTCCCCGGGAACCAGGGTCTCCAGGCCATTCAGACAAGATACAAATTCACGCTGCAAAGCATACTCCAAGAGTCCACACTGCCATAAGCCTCACTAACCTCACAGACCACCCAACATCCATGGAAGTCACAGGCTGAGGCCATCTTCTCAGTACTGAGCTATGCCAGTCTGGGGAAGTAATTAATGTTGGTAATGTAAAACACAGCTGTTTCTGGTCTATACCTTTCTAGGGAGCTTCTACTTCTTAGCATCATGGTTTGACTTTTTTACTTTTTTTGAGACAAGATTTTATTCTCTTGCCCAGTAGGGTCTGATACCCACCCTACTGTAGCTTATATGGCCCAGGCTGGCCTTGAAATCATGATAATCCTTCTGCCCTAGTGTTTTGAGTACAGGGAGTATATGCATGAGCCACTACACCTGTATGATCTTTGTATTAAGGACAAATGAGCAACTGGTCTTCCAATACCTTCATCTTCCTGATACAGTAACAAGTAATGAAAAAGGACTAGCCTTTCTAAGTAAAAGTTGGCTTCTGCCACCCAAATGGTGGATTAGCTAGTGAGTAGTGTGTGTGTGTGTGTGTGTGTGTGTGTGTGTGTGTGTGTGTAGGTTGTTGGATTGTGTGGCTATGCATTCACAGGCACCTAAAGAAGGTGTTTCTGGCAGCCACATCTATGAATCTCAACCTATTCGCATTAGGCAGGGTCTCTTCCTGACCTGGGATTTATGTTTTTCCAGCTGGGCTGCCAGCTACCACATCTCAGGCATCCTGCTACCTACGCTTCCCTTGGAGCAAGGGTTACAGGTATTCACAGGACCACATGTGGCTTGCTATGTGAGTGTTAGGCTTCAACGTCTGGTCCTCATGTTTGCACAGCAAGTGCTCTCAACCACTGAGCTATCTCTCCAATCCCAAGGAATGCCTTCTTGAGAAAAATAGTTCCTGAGTTAATCATCCTACCGTTGGGCAAAGGTGGGACATTTTCCTAGAAAAAGAAGCCAAGCATTTTAAACTAACCACATAAAAACACAGATTAAAAATAAGCAGAAAAACCATCTGCTGACAAGTTTCAGAAAATAAATTTAAAGAAAACAAGGTTTGTGAAAAGGAACAAAATTTATAAGTTGGTCCAGTGTTCACCCAACTGTTTCAAGCTGAAAGCAATAAAATGATAATACAAAGCAAATATAAAAAATAATATATGTAATTATTGCTAAACAAAGTTTAGCTCACCTATAAAATTTAGGGGTGTTTCTACATTATTTTTTAGTAATTCCCCTTCAAACTGTATAGTATAGTATCCTACTTAACGACTCAAAAATGCTTGTCACACAAATAAATGAAGTTACTTAACATTCTGTTATCCTAAATATCACAAATAATTTTATTTCTTCTCTCTTAAGCCTTCTTTATTGCAAAAGAGGAGAGACGGCTATGACTAACCCCAGACTTTATGATTTATCACTTTGACTCACAGACCACCTAGGAAAGAAGACATTTTAGAAACCACTAAGCCTGGGAGTTTCCAAACACTGCTACAGTCTTAGTCTTCATGTGGGGAAAGATATGCTCAGCCCCAACCAGAGCAACAGTTCTATTTTGTTGATTAGCATGAGTATGTGCATGTGATGTGTGCACATGTGTTCGCATGTGTAGGCATGTGGGTGTGCAGGTCCACATGTAGAATCCAGAGCTTGACATCAGGTGTCCCTGATCACTGTCTACCTTATATATTGAGATGGAATCTCTTACTTGAAGCCAGAGCTCATGGATCCATCTAGTCTAGCTAGCCAGCTTGCTTCTGGGGTCCTATCTCTGCCTCCCAAGCACTGGGATTCCAGGTGGGCCACAAATTCACCCAGCATCTCCTGAGTGCTGGAGATCCAAGCAGGCGCTAATGCTCATGGTTAGGAGATGTGTAGTCTGCCCAGTGGGCCATCTCCTCAGCCTGAAGAGCAGCTCTCGTCTGTCTTATATACTGAGCTTTCATTTCAGAAATAAGATAACAGTACCTTACAGATGCAAAGGTATCCAACAATCTTCCCAGTATAGCAAACAGCTCCTAATGTGGGGCATGCTTTTTTTTCAATCATTCCTATGTGCATTTTCCAGTTAAAAATATTGACTGTTGAATTTCAACTTTAGATAACTAATGAAAATGATGTTGTGTCTCAAAATACAACTGTGCTGGTTCAGTTGTCTAAATGGCTGGGTTCATAAGCCCTCCTAGGATTTGCAGCAGTGTCTATGACTCCTATGCATGGCTACTAAGAGACCATGCCTTGAATGCAAGACTGAACTTCAAAAGCCAGCCCATCAATCACATTCTTCAGCAGGCTGTCCTAGGTTGATTCAAGCTCTAACAGTCATTTCCATAAAAACCCTGAGCACACAATAGGGTACCAGGCTTTCCTTCTGCAGGAGACCGACCTGCCCATGTGTGCTCACATGGAAGTCACTGCATATATTGGTAATTCAGTGGACTATGCTGATATGCCCATTCACAGCTGATGAGAATATGCGTCTTACGGAGTTGTAACATTTGTGCTATCAACATTTGGGCCAATTGGACAGTCAAAGATCAATCTTTCCTTGACCCCCAGAATCGAACCCCAGAAGATATATTTCTATGTTTCATTACAGAGAGCTCTTACCTTTTTCTTCATGGCTTTTCAGGGTGACATGATATGCTGGCTTTCTCTTTCCCTCCCATTAAGAAACTTAGTTTTCCCCAGTTCTATGAAAAGCCCATGAATTTGGTGAAATACTCCTGAGGTGGACCAGGGAACAGCTATTATCCTAACTATTCTGGTCATTGTATATTCACAGAAAACACCACTCTGCTTAATCAAAATGTAGAAATTTATCTGTGTGTGGAGGCTAAGGCCCATAACACCAGCTACTCAGCAAGCTGATGTAGGAGGGGCTCAAGTCTGAAGCCAACCTAGATGACTTAGCAAGGCCCCGTCACAAAATGAACTTTTTTAAAGGTCTGGAGATGTAGCTTACTGATGGAGGACTTGCCCCAGGCCCTGAGTTTGCTCTTCCATGCTGAAAACTTAGTCATATTTTCTTAGCTAAGCCTCCCTTACTGTCAACACTGTTACCTGTTGCTCCTTCCCTCACTGTTTTTACTCCATTGTCTGTGCATTTGACAGCAGCAGTGATCGATGAGCCTTGTCTACCCTGCAGAATTGCAAACTGTGTCAAGCAGGTTAACGGGACACCTTGAATTTTCAAGCACAATTCTCTCTATAAGGTGATAGGTCAAAATGTGTATTTCGGCCCAGAAATGTCATTTGGCAGATGGCCTAGTATTGACAATCAGGCATTTAATTTGTACTTTTTGGAATAATAACAATAAACAAGCATCATTAGGCCAGTATCTAAATTCAACATTACAATGATATTTACAGTAGAAACTCTGCAATGATGGACTGATTAGGAAATAATCTGTCCCCCAACAAGACTGATTAACAGCAGCTTTCCTACTTCATTACAAGATCAGACCTAGACAGTCCCTCATTGGCATAGTAATTGTTCAGAGCGATCACAAAGAAGGGGCCTCTGTACTTCCTGCCTGCCCCTTCTGGTAGCTCTTGTCCTCACACTTCTCATCTCAGGGACAGTGATGGCTCCTGTACTTCCAAGGGTCATAGTCCTAGGGAGAAGGGGGAGGACAGAGAGACAAGGCAGAAAAAGTTCTGGTGGGGAAGCTTTGCCATTTTATACAGTGATTTTATCCCCATCTACATAGTGTTAGCCATCTCTACTTTTACTTTTATGCTAGAGGTAGACAAAAGAAACAGTAAATTGTCAATCGAAACCAAGTACTTCCAATCAAAACTGACCTACATTATTGCCCTCACATGCTTCTTATATTTGTAACACAGTCTTAAACTAATTAATTTTCTGGTTGCTGTCTTTAGAATTCTTGAGATAATCATACTTCCAAATTTTCTATTGCACAAAACGTGAACAACCTTCACCTTTACGTGGTCTATTTCATCAAAATATGCTAAAAAGATAATTGATTACTATATAAATTTCAGTTCAGGCAATTGGTTGAATAAGACCTATTTCAGCCACACTATTTTGAAAATTAGTTCCTGGAAGGTCCTCAGTAGTAACAAGAATTACCATGTATGGAAAGACACAGCATTGAAGATACTTTTACCTACCTTCCCATATTTTGGCCCTGTTTCGTATGTTACATAAATTCGAATTGGTACAAATGGAGAGTCAGAAAACAAAGTCTGTGGGACCTAGTCCAGTAAAAAGGGCTTTGTCTCCATCTGGTGGATGATGTTAATGTTGCAATGCCAGTCGAAAGCTTGTTCCTTCTAGGCCCATTCAATGAGAAGGGCTAGGATTAAAACTCACTTTCTAGAGTCAACAAGATGGCTCGAGGAATAAAAATCCTTGCCTGATAATCTGGGCTTTATCTCCTAGTCCTACAGTGGAGGGAAAGCATCGCCTCTCAGAAGTTGTCTCTGACCCATGGGCTCACACACATGTGTACATAGTATTAAAATAGTTTATAAACTTGATTCATGTAACCTGCATCTTTCTCACCTTGCTTTTTCCTAGCTCATTTGAGGTATCCTTAATATTGGTGTGTCAGACACACAGTTGATAATATTGAGGGAGAATACATTCAAGACACATACAGC